>NW_006409026.1:351377-366336 GCF_000296735.1 Chrysochloris asiatica | reverse complement strand
GAGCCCAACTTGTCTATATTCAGAGAGCTAGATACATGGCAGTGTAGAGCATCATTTCCATATACAGAGTTCTAGCAACATGGTAGATGTGTCCAAACTGTATATATACTGAGAAATACCTACATGGCAGACGAGTCCAAAATGTCCATATACAGAGAGCTGCCTACTTGGCAGGGTAGTGCAACATTTCTATATATAGATTTCTATTTACAAGGCACATTAATCCAGCTTTTGTATATACACAGAGCTAGCTACATGGCACAGTAGTGCAGCATTTCCATATGCCGAGTTCTAGCTATATGGCAGATGTGTCCAAGGTGTCTATAAACTGAGAGTTAGATACAAGGCAGATAAGTACAATATGTTCATGTCCAAAATGTCCATATAGAGAGAGACAGCTATATGAAGGGTAGTGCAACATTTCTATATAAAGAGTTCTTGATAAATGGAAGAAGAGTCCAACTTGTCCATATACTGAGAGTTAGCTACGTGGTAGATAAGTCCATTATGTTCATATTCAGAGAGCTACCTACTTGGCAGATCAGTCCAACATATCCATGTACAGAGAGCGAGTTACATGGCAGTCGAATCCAAAATTTCTATATACAGAGAGATAGCTATATTGCAGGGTAGTGCAACTTTTCCATATATAAAGTTCTAGATACAAGGCAGATGAGTCCAACTTGTCTATATACAGAGAGCTTGTTCCGTGTAATAGTGGTGCAACATTTCCATTTACATAGTTCTAGCTACATGGCAGATGTGTCCAACGTGTCCACATACTGAGAGCTAGCTACATGGCAGACAAGTCCAATATGTTCATATACAGAAAACTATCTACTTGGCAGATCAGTCCAACATATACATGTACAGATAGGTAGGTACATGGCAGAAGAGTCCAAAATGTCCATATACAGAGAGATAGCTACATGGCAGTGTAGTACCACATTTCCATACACAGTGTTCTAGCTACAAGGAATATGACTCCAACTTGTCTATATACAGAGAACCAGCTTCATGTCAGAATAGTGCAACCTTTCCATATATAGAGTTCTAGGTGCATGGCAGATGTGTCCTGCGTGTCCATATACTTAGACCTAGCTACATGGTGGACAAGTGCAATATGTTACACAAGTGCAGTATACAGAGAGCTACCTACTTGGCAGATCAGCCCAACATATACATGCACAAAGAGCTAGCTACATGACAGACGAGTCCAAAATGTCCATATACCAAGAGCTAGCTACATGAGAGATGAGTCCAAAATGTCCATATACAGAGAGCTAGCTTCATGGCAAGGTATTGCCACTTTTTCATATACAAAGGACTAGCTACATGGTAGATGTGTCCAACATGTCCTTGTATTGAGAGCTAGTTACATGGCAGAGTAATGCAACATTTCCATATACAGAGATCTAGCTACATGGCAGATGTGTCAAATTTGTTAATATACTGAGAGCCACTTACATGGCAGACAAATCCAATATGTTCATATACAGAGAGCTACCTACTTGGTTGATCACTCCAACATATCCATGTACAGATAGCTAACTACATGGCAGACTAGTCCATAATGTCCATATACAGAGAGTAGCGACATGGCAGTGTAATGCAACATTTCCATATACAGAGATCTAGCTACAAAGCAGATGAGTTCAACTTGTTATTGCAGAGTATTCCAACATGTCCATATTCAGGATACTAGCTACATGGGAGAAGAGTCCAACGTGTCAATATACTGAGAGCCGTATACATGGGAGACAAGTCCAATATGTTCATATACAGAGAGCTACCTACTTCGCTGATCAGTCCAACATATCCATGTACAGTAAGCTAGCTACATGGCAGACGAGTCCAAAATGTCCATATGCAGAGAGCTAGCGACATGGCAGCGTAGTGCAACATTTTCATATACAGAATTTTAGCTACATGAAAGATGTGAACGACGTGTCCATATACTGATAGCTCCCTACATGGCAGAGAAGTCCAATATGTTCATATACAGAGAGCTACCTACTTGGCAGATCAGTACAACATATCCATGTACAGAGAGATAACTACATGGGAGACAAATCCAAAATCTCCAAATGCAGAGAGCTAGCGACATGGCACGGTAGTGCAACAGTTCCAAATACAGAGTTCTAGCTATAAGGCAGATGAGTCCATCTTGTCTATATACAGAGTTCTAGCTACATGACAGATGTGTCCAACGTGTCCATATACTGAGAGATAGCTACATGGCAGAGTAGTCTAACAAGTCCATATTCAGGGTGCTAGCTACATGGCAGATGTGTCAAATTTGTTAATATACTGAGAGCCACTTACATGGCAGACAAATCCAATATGTTCATATACAGAGAGCTACCTACTTGGTTGATCAGTGCAACATATTCATGTAAAGAGAGCCTGTTACATGGCAGATGAATCCTTAATTTCCATAACCCGAGAACTCGCTATATTGCAGGGTAGTGCAACATTCCCATATACAGGGTTCTAGCTACAAGGCAGATAAGTTCAACTTCTCTACATAATGTGAGCTAGCTACATGTAAGAGAAGTGCAACATTTCCATATACAGAGTACTAGCTACATGGCAGATGTGTCCAACGTGTCCACATACTGAGAGCTAGCTATAAGGCAGACAAGTCCAATATGATCATATACAGAGAGATACATACTTAGCAGATCAGCCCAACAAAAAAGTCCAAAATGTCCATATACAGAGGAATAGCTACATGGCAGGGTAGTGCAACATTTCCATAAACAGAGTTCTAGCTACAAGGCAGATGAGTCCAACATGTCTATACACAGAGAGCTAGGTACATGGCAGAGTAGTGCAACATTTCCATATTAAGAGTTCTAGCTACATGGCAGATGTGTCCAAAGTGTCAAAAAATGAGAGGTAGCTACTTGGCTGACAAGTCCAATATGTTCGTATTCAGAGAGCTAACTACTTATCAGATCAGTCCAACATATCCATGTACACGGAGTTAGCTACATGCCAGATGAGTCCAAAATGTCCATATGCAGACAGCTTGCTACATGGCAGGGTAGTGCAAAATTTCCATATACAGAATTCAAGCTATAGGGCAGAAGAATCCAACTACTCTATACACAGAGAGCTAGCTACATGGCAGAGTTCTGTAACGTTTCCATATACAGAGTTCTACCTACATGGCAGATGTGTCCAACGTGTCCATATACTGAGTGCTAGCTACATGGCCGAGTAGTCTAACATGTCCATATCCAGGGTGCTAGCTACATGAGAGATGTGCCACACGTGTCCATATAGAGATAGCCACTTACATGGGAGACAAGTCCAATATGTTCATATACAGCGAGCTACCTACTGGGCAGATCAGTCCAACATATCTATATACAGAGTCCAAAATGTCTATATGCATAGAGCTAGCTACATGGCAGGGGAGTGCAACATTTCCATATACAGAGTTCCAGCTATAAGACAGATGAGTCTAACTTGTCTATATATAGAGAGCTAGCTAAATGGCAGAATAGTGCAACATTTCCATATTAAGAGTTCTAGCTACATGGCAGATGTGTCCAAAGAGTCCATAAATCAGAGCTAGCTACTTGACAGACATGTCCAAAATGTCCATATTCAGGATAATAGCTACATGGCAGATGTGTCCAACGTGTCAATATACTGAGAGCCACCTACATGGCAGACAAGTCCAATATGTTCATATACAGAGAGCTATCTTCAGACTAACATATCCATGAACAGGGAGCTAGCTACATGGCAGAGGTGTCCAAAACGTCCATATACAGAGAGCTAGCTACCTGGCAGGGTAGTGCAACATTTCCAGACACAGAGTTCTAGCTACATGGCAAATGTGTCAAAGCTGTCCATATATTGAGAGCTACCTACATGGCAAACAAGTCCAATATGTTCATATACAGAGAGCTACCTACTTGGCAGATCAGTACAACATATCCATGTACAGAGAGCTAACTACACGGCAGACAAGTCCAAAATGTCCATTATCAGAGAGCTAACTACATGGCAGAGTATTGCAAACATTTCCATAAACAGAGTTCTAGCTACATGGCAGTTGTGTCCATCGTGTCAATTTACTGAGAGTTAGCGACATGGCCGAGTAGTCCATCATGTCCATATTCAGGATACTAGCTACATGTCAGATGTGTCCAATGTGTCCATACACTGAGAGCTAGCTACATGGCAGAGTAGTCTAACATGTCCATATTCAGGATGCTAGCTACATGGCAGATGTGTCCAATGGGTCCATATAGTGAGAGCCACCTACATGGCAGACAAGTCAAATATGTTCATATACAGAGAGCTACCTACTTGGCAGATCAGTCTAACATATCTATGTACAGAGAGCTAGCTACATGGCAGACGAGTCCAAAATGTCAATATGCAGAGGGCAGAGTAGTGGAACATTTCCATATGCAGAATAATAGCAACATGGCAGATGAGTACAACATGTCCATATACTGAGAGTTAGCTTCATGGCAGAGGAGTCCAGCATGTGTATATTTAGAGGATTATGTACAAGGTAAATGAGTCAAACTTGTCTATATACAGAGAGCTAGCTACATGGCAGGGTAGTGCAACATTTCCATATACAGAGTTCTAGGTACATGGCAGATGTGTCCAACGTGTCCATACACTGAGAGCAAGCTACATGGAAGAGCAGTCCAACTTGTCCATATACAGGATACTTGTTCCATGGCAGATGAGTGCAACATGTCCATATATTGAGAGCTAGCTACAAGGCAAACAAGTCCAATATGATGATATAAAAAGAGTTACCTATGAGGCAGATGAGTTCAACAAATCCATGTATAGAGAGCAAGCTATATGGAAGATGAGTCCAACATGCCCACATACTGAGAGCTAACTACATGGCAGACAAGTCCAATATGTTCATAAACAGAGAGCTAGCTACATGGCAGATCAGTCCAAAATATCCATTCACAGAGAGCTAGTGACATGTCAGAAAAGTCCAAAATGTCTAAATACATAACTCCCTACATGGCAGAAAAGTCCAATATGTTAATATACAGAGAGCTACCTACTTGGCAGATCAGTGTAACATATCCATGTACAGAGAGCTAGCTACATGGCAGACGAGTCCAAAATGTCCCTATACAGAGTGCTGACTACAAGGCAGTGTAGTGCAACACTTCCATATACAGAGTTCTAGCTACAAAACAGATGAGTCCAACTTGTCTATATACAACAAGATGGCTACATGCAGAGTAGTGTAACACTGCCATAAACAAGTTCTAACTATATGACAGATGTGTCCAAAGTGTCCATATACTGAGAGCTACCTACATGGCAGACAATCCAATATGTTAATATACAGAGAGCTACCTACTTGGCAGATCAATCCAACATATCCATGTACAGAGAGCTAGCTACATGGCAGATGAGTCCAAAAT
The DNA here is from genome assembly GCF_000296735.1 of Chrysochloris asiatica. Lineage (NCBI taxonomy): Eukaryota > Metazoa > Chordata > Mammalia > Afrosoricida > Chrysochloridae > Chrysochloris > Chrysochloris asiatica. The sequence continues at coordinate 360,904 of NW_006409026.1, read as the reverse complement.
GTATATATACAGAGAGCTAGCTAAATGGCAGGGTAGTGCCACATTTCCATAAACAGAGTTCTACCTACAAGGCAGATGAGTCCAACATGTCTATATACAGAGAGCTAGGTACATGGCAGAATAGTGCAACATTTCCATATAAAGATTTTTAGCTACATGGCAGATGTGTCCAAAGTGTCCATAAATGAGAGGTAGCTACTTGGCAGACAAGTCCAATATGTTCATATTCAGAGAGCTACCTACTTGGCAGATCAGTCCACCATATCCATGTACAGAGAGCTAGCTACATGGCAGACAAGTCCAAAGTGTCCATATACAGAGATTTAGCTACAAGGCAGATGAGTCCAACTTGTCTATATACAGAGAGTTAGCTACATGGCAGAGTATTGCAACATTTCCATAAAGAGTGTTCTAGCTACAAGGCATATGACTCCACCTTGTCTATATACAGAGAACTAGCGTCATCTCAGAATAGTGCAATATTTAAATAGACAGAGTTCCAGCTTCATGGCAGATGTGTCCAGTGTGTTCACATACTTAGACCTAGCTACATGGTAGACAAGTGCAATATGTTCATATACAGAGACCTACCTACTTGGCAAATCTGTCCAACATATCCATATACAGACAGCTAGCTACATGGCAGGGCAGTGCAACATCTCCATATACAGAGTTCTAGCTACATGGCTGATGTGTCAAAGCTGTCCATATATTGAGAGCTACCTATACGGCAAACAAGTCCAATATGTTAATATACAGAGAGCTATCTACTTGGCTGATCAGTCCAACATATCCATGCACAGAGAGCTAGCTACATGGCAGACGAGTCCAAAATGTCCATATACAGAGAGCTAGCTAGCTACATGGCAGGGTAGTGCAAGATTTCCATAAACAGAGTTCTAGCTACAAGGCAGATGAGTCCAACTTGTCTATATACAGAGAGCAAGGTACATGGCAGATGAGTGAAACATTTCCATATTAAGAGTTCTAGCTACATGGCAGATATATCAAAAATGTCCATAGATGAGAGGCAGCTACATGGCAGACAAGCCCAATATGTTCATATACAGAGAGCTACCTACTTGGCAAATCAGTCCAACATATCCATGTACAGAGAGCTAGCTACATCGCAGGGTAGTGCAATATTTCCATATACAGAATTCTAGCTACAAGGCAGATGAGTCCATCTTGTCTATATAGAGAGCTAGCTTCATGTCAGAATAGTGCAACATTTCCATATACAGAGTTCTAGCTACATGGCAGATGTGTCCAGCGTGTCCATATACTTAGAACTAGCTACATGGTAGACAAGTACAATATGTTCATATACAGAGAGCTACCAACTAGGCAGATCTGTCCAACATATACATGTACAGAGAGTTAACTACATGGCAGATGAGTCCAAAATGTCCATATACAGAGGGCTAGCTACATGGCAGGGTATTGCCACTTTTCCATATACAGTGTACTAGCTACATGGCAGATGTGTCCAACATGTCCATATACTGAGAGCTAGTAACATGGCAGAGTAGTACAACATTTCCATAAACAGAGAACCAGCTACAAGGCAGAGAAGGCCAACTTGTCTATATAAAGGAAGCTAGCTACATGGCAGAGTAGTGCAACATATCCATATAGAGAATTTTAGGTACATGGTAGGTGTGTCCAACGGTCCATATACTGAGAGCTAGCTACAAGACAGAGTTGTCGATCAAGTCCATATACAGGGTACTAGCTACATGGCAGATGAGTACAGCATGTCCACATAATGAGAGCTAACTACATGGCAGACAAGTCCAATATGTTCATATACAGAGAGCTAGCTACATGGCAGATCAATCTAAAATATCCATTCACAGAGAGCTATTGACATGTCAGATGAGTCCAAAATGTCCAAATACAGAGAGCTAGGTACATGGCAGACAAGTCCTATATGTTCATATACAGAGAGCTACACACTTGGAATATCAGTCCAACATGTTCATGTGCAGAGAGCCAGCTATATGGCAGACGAGTCCAAAATGTCCATATGCTGAGAGATAGCGACATGTCAGGATAGTGCATCATTTCCATATACAGAGTTCTAGCTATAAGGCAGATGAGTCCAACTTGTCTATATACTGAGAGCTAGCTACATGGCAGAGTAGTGCCACATTTCCATATATAAAGTCCTAGCTATATGGCAGATGTGTCCAACATGTCTATATACTGAGAGCTAGGTACATGGCAGAGTAGTCTAACATGTCCATACTCAGGGTACTAGCTACATGGTAGATGTATCCAATGTGTCCATATACTGACAGCTACCTACATGGCAGAAAAGTCCTGTATGTTCATATACATAGAGCTACCTACTTGGCAGATCAGTGCAACATATCCATGTACGGAGAACTAGATACATGACAGACAAATCCAAAATTTCCATGTACCGAGAATTAGCTATATTGCAGGGTAGTGCAACATTTCCATATACAGAGTTCAAGCTACATGGCAGATGTGTCCAACGTGTCCATATACTGAGAGCTAGCTATATGGCAGACAAGCCCAATATGTTCATATGCAGAGAGTTACCTACTTAGCAGTTCAGCCCAACATATCCATGTACCAAGAGCTAGCTACATGGCAGAAGAGTCCTAAATATCCATATACAGAGAGCTAGCTACATGGCAGGATAGTGCAACATTTCCATATACAGTGTTCTAGAAACAAGCCAGATGAGTCCAACTTGTCTATATACAGAGAGCTAGGTACATGGCAGACTAGTGCAACATTTCCATATTAAGAGATCTAGCTACATGGCTGATGTGCAAAAGCTGTCCATATACTGAGAGCTACCTACATGGCAGACAAGTCCAATATGTTCATATAGAAAGAGCTTCCTACTTGGCAGATCAGTCCAACATATCCATGTACAGGGAGATAGCTACATGGCAGATGAGTACAAAATGTCCATATTCAGAGCGCTAGCTACATGGCTGGGTAGTGTAACGTTTCCATATACAGTATTCAAGCTATAAGGCAGAAGAATCCAACTAGTCTACGTACAGAGAGCTAGCTACATGGCAGAGTAGTGCAATGTTTCTATATACAGAGTTCTAGCTACATGGCAGATGTGTCCAACGTGCCCATATACTGAGTGCTGGCTATATGGCAGAGTTGTCTAACATGTCAATATTCAGGGTGCTAGCTACATGGCAGTTGTATCACATGTGTCCATATACAGGGAGCCACCTACATGGCAGACAAGTCCAATATGTTCATATACAGATTTCTACCTACTTGGCAGATCAGTCCAACATATCTACATACAGAGAGCTAGCTACATGGCAGATGAGTCCTAAATGTCTATATGCATAGAGCTAGCTACATGGCAGGGTAGTGCAAGATATCCAAATACAGAGTTCTAGGTACATGGCAGATGAGTCCAACATGTCCATATATTGAGAGTTAGCTACAAGGCAGACAAGTCCATTATGATCATATAGAGTTACCTATGAGACAGATGAATTCAACAAATCCATGGACAGATAGCTAGCTACATGGCAGATGAGTCCAACATGTCCACATACTGAGAGCTAACTACATGGCAGACAGGTCCTGTATGTTCATATACAGAGAGCTAGCTACATGGCAGATCATTCCAAAATATCCATTCACAGAGAATTAGTGACATGTCAGACGAGTCCTAAATGTCTAAATACAGAGACTAGGTACATGTCAGAGTAGTGCATCATTTCCATATACAGAGTTCAAGCTACATGGCAGATGAGTCCAAAGTGTCCATGTCCTGAGAGCTACCTACATGGCAGACAAGTACAGTATATTAATATACAGAGAGCTACCTACTTGGCAGATAAGTCCAACATATCCATGTACAGAGAGCTAGCTACATGGCAGACGAGTCCAAAATGTATATATACAGAGAGCTAGCTACGTGGAAGGGTAGTACACCATTTCCATAAAGAGAGTTCTAACCCCAAGGCAGATGAGTCCAACTTCTCTATATACAGAGAGCAAGTTACATGGCAGAGTAGTATAACATTTCCATATTAACAGTTCTAGCTACATGGCATGGGTCCAAAGTGTCCATAAATGAGAGGTAGTTACATGGCAGACAAGCCCAATATGTTCATATACAGAGAGCTACCTACTTGGCAGATCTGTCCAACATATCCATGTACAGATGAGACCAAAATGTCCATATACAGAGATTTAGCTACATGGCAGGGCATTGCCACTTTTCCATATACAGAGTACTAGCTACACAGCAAATGTGTCCAACATGTCCATATACTGAGAGCTAGTTACATGGCAGAGTAGTGCAACATTTCCATATACAGAGATCTAGCTACAAGGCAGATGAGTCCAACTTTTCTATACACAGAAAGCTAGCTACATGGCAGAGTAGTGCAACATTTCCATATACAGAGTTCTAGCTACATGACAAATGTGTCCTATGTGTCCGATACTGAGAGCTAGCTATATGACAGACAAGTCCAATATGTTCATATACAGAGATCAACCTACTTGGCAGATCAGTCTAACATATCCATGCAGAGATAGCTAGATACATTGCAGACGAGTCCAAAATGTCCATATACAGAGAGCTAGCTACCTGGCAGCGTAGTGCCACATTAACATATACAGAGTTCTAGGTACATGGCAGAAGTGTCTCCATGTACTAAGAGCTAGCTTCATGGCAGAGAAGTCCAATGTGTCTATATACAGGGTACTACCTACATGGCATATGAGTCCAACATGTCCATATACTGAGAGCTAGCTACATGCCAGACAAGTAAAATATGTTCATACACAGAGAGCTACCTACATGGCAGACAAGTGCAAAATGTTCGTATAAAAAAGCTAACTACATGGCAGTGTAGTGCAACATTTCCATATAAAGAGTTCTACGTACAAGGCAGATGAGTCCAACTTGTCTAAATACAGAGACCAACTATATGATAGAGTAGTGCAACATTTCAATGTACAGAGTTATAAGTACATATCAGATATGTCCAAAGTGTCCATACACTGAGAGCCACCTACCTGGCAGACAAGTCCAATATATTCATATAGAGAGAGCTACCTACTTGGCAGATCAGTCCAACATTTCCATGTACAGAGAGCGAGCTTCATGGAAGACGAGTCCAAAATGTACACATACAGAGAGCAACCTACATAGCAGGGTAGTGAAACATTTCCTTATACAGATTTCTACCTACAAGGCAGATGAAACAAACCTGTCTATATAGAGAGATCTAACTACATGTCAGGGTAGTGCAACATTTCCATTTACATAGTTCTATTTACATGGTAGATGTTTACAACGTGTCCATATACTGAGAGCTAGCTACATGAAAAAGTAGTCCAACATGTACATATTCAAGGTACTAGCTACATGACAGATGTGTCCAACGTGTCCATATACTGAGAGCCACCTACATGGCAGACAAGTACAATATGTTCATATAAAGAGATCTACCTACTACGCAGATCAGTGCAACATATCCATGAACAGAAAGCTAGCTACATGGCAGATGAGACCAAAATGTCCATATACAGAGAGCTAACCACATGGCAAGGTAGTGCAACATTTCCATATACAGAGTTCTAGCTTCATGGCAGATGTATACAACGTGTCCATATACTGAGAGCTAGCTACATGGCAGACAAATCCAGTATGTTCATATACAGAGAGCTAACTACTTGGCAGACCAGTCCAACATATCCATGAACAGAAAGCTAGCTACATGGCAGACAAATCCAAAATGTCCATATACAGAGAGCTATCCACATGGCAGGGTAGTGCAACATTTCCATATACAAAGTTCTAGCTACCAGGCAGAGGAGTACAAATTGTCTATATACAGAGAGCTACCTACATGGCAGAGTACTCCGACATGGTCATATTCAGAGTTCTAGCTATATGGTAGCTGTTTCCTACATGTCCATATACTGAGAGCTAGCTACGTGGAAGATAAGTCCAGTATGTTCATATACAGAGAGCTAACTTCTTGGCAGATCAAGCCAAGATATTCATGTACAGAGTCCAACTTTTCTATATACAGAGAGCTACCTACATGGCAGAGCAGTGCAACATTTCCATATACAGAGTTCTAGCTACAAGGCAGATGAGTCCAACTTGTCTATATACAGAGATCTAACTATATGGCAGGGTAGCGCAACATCTCCATATTCATAATTCTAGCAACATGGCAGATGTGTCCAATGTGTCCATATAATGAGGGCTAGAAACATGACAGGGTAGTCCTACATGTCCATATTTAGGATAGTAGCTACATGGCAGATGTGTCCAACGTGTCCATATACTGAGAGCAACCTACTTGGCAGATAAGTCCAATATGTTCATATACGGAAAGATACCTTCTTGGCAGATCAGTCCAACATATGCATGTTCAGAGAGCGAGCTACATGGCAGATGTGTACAAGGTGTCCATATATTGAGAACCACCTACATGGCAGACAAGTCCAATATGTTTATATACAGAGAGCTACCTACTTGACAGATCAGTCCCACATATCCATGTACAGAGAGCTAGTTACATGTCAGGGTAGTGCAACATTTCCATATATAGAGTTCTACATACAAGTTAGATGAGTCCAACTTGTCTATATACAGAGATCAAAATACATGGCAGGGGAGTGCAACATTTCCATATACAGATTTCCAGGTACATGGCAGATGTGTCCAATGTGTCCATACATTGAGAGCTAGCAACATGGTAGAGCATTCCAACAACTCCATATTCAGGGTACTAGCTACATGGCAGATGTGTCCAACGTGTCCATATCCTGAAAGCCACCTACATAGCATACAAGTCCTATATGTTCATATACAGAGACCTACCTACTTGACAAATCAGTCTAAATTGTCCATATACAGAGAGCTAAGTACATGGCAGGCTAGTGAAACATTTCCATATACAGAGTTCTAGGTATATGGCAGATGTGTCCAACGTGTCCATATATTGTGAGTTAGCTACATGGCAGATGAGTCCAGCATGTGTATATTTAGAGGGCTAACTACATGGCAGATGAGTCCAGCTTTTCCATATAGAGAGATAGCTACATGGCTGGGTAGTGCAACATTTCCATATAGAAAGTTCTAGCTACATGGGAGATATGTCCAATATGTCCATATACTGAGAGCTAGATACATGCCAGAAAAGTCCAATATGTTCATATATAGAGAGCTACCTACTTGTAAGATCAGTCCAACATATCCATGTACAGAGAGCTAGCGTCATGAAAGACGAGTCGAAAACGTCCATATAATGAGAGCAAGTTACATGGCAGATGAGTTCAACATTTCCATGTACAGAGAGCTAGCTACATGGCAGACGAGTCCAAAACATACATATACAGAGAGGTTGCTACATGGCAGGGTAGTGCAACATTTCCATATTCAGAGTTCTAGCTACAAGGCAGATAATTCCAACCTTTCTATATATAGAGATCTAACTACCTGGCAGAGAAGTGCAACATTTCCTTGTACAGACTTCTAGTTACATGACAGATGTGTTCAACATTTCCATATACTGAGAGCTAGTGTTCTAGTTACATGGCAGATGTGTCCCACCTGTCTATCTATTGAGAGATAGCTACATGGCATAGTAGGACAACATGCCCATATTCAGGGTAGTAGCTACATGGCACATGTGTTCAACATGTCCATATACTGAAAACCAACTAAAGGGCATACAAATCCTATATATTCATATACAGTGTGCTAACTACTTGGCAGATCAGTACAACATATCCATGTACAGAAAGTTAGTTAAATGGCAGACGTGTCCAAAGTGTCCATATATAGAGAGATAACTACATGGCAGGGTAGTGAAACATTTCCATATAATGAGTTCTAGGTACAAGACAGATGAGTCCAACATGTTTATATAGAGAGAGCTAGCTACATGACAGAGTAGTGCAATATTTCCATATACAGAGTTCTAGCTACAAGGCAGATGAGTCCAACTTGTCTATATACAGAGATCTAACTACATGGCACGGTAGTGCAACATTTCCCTATACAGAGTTCTAGCAACATGGCAGATGTGTCCAAAGTGTCCATATACTGAGGGCTAGAAACATGGTAGAGTAGTCCAACATGTCTATATTTGGGGTACTAGCTACACAGCAGATGTGTCCAACGTGGCCATATACTGAGAGCCATCTACATGGCAGACAAGACCAATATGTTCATATACAGAGAGCTGCCTACTTGGCAGATCAGACCAACATATCCATGTACAGAGAGCTACCAACAAGGCAAACAAGTCCAAAATTTCCATATAAAGAGAGCTAGCTACATGGGAGGGTAGTACAACATTTCCATATAAAGATTTCTAGGTACAAGGCAGATGAGTCCAATTTGTCTATATATAGAGATCAAACTTCATGGCAGGATAGTGCAACATTTCCATATATAGAGTTCTACCTACATGGCAGATGTGTCCACTATCAATGTCCAACTATTGAGAGCCAGCTACATGGCAGCGTAGTCCAACATGTCCATATTCAGGGTTCTAGCTACATAGCAGATATGACCAACCTGTCCATATACTGAGAGCGACCTAAATGGCAGACAAGTCCAATATGTTCATATACAGAGAGCTACCTACTTGGCAGATCAGTCCAACAAATCCATGTACAACGAGCTAGTTACATGGAAGATGATTCCAAAATGTCCATATACAGAGAGCTAGCTACATGGCAAGGTAGTACAACATTTCCATATACTGAGTTCTAGTTACATGGCAGATGTTTCAAAGGTGTTCATATAAAGTGAGCTACCTACATGTGAGACAAGTCCTATATGTTCATATACAGAGACCTATCTACTTGGAAAATCAATCCAACATATCCATGTAAAGAAAGCTAGCTACATGACAGACAAGTCCAAAATGTCCATATACAGAGAGGTAGCTACATCGAAGTGTAGTGTTACATTTCCATATACTGAGTTCGAGCTACATGGCAGATGTGTTCAAAGTGTCAGTACACTGAGAGTTATCTACCAAAATTCAGATTAGTCCAACATGTCCATATTCAGGGTAGTACCTATGTGGCAGATGTGTCGAACGTGTCCATATACTGAAAGCCACCTACATGGCAGACAAATCCTATATATTCATACACAAAGAGCTACCTACTTGACAGATCAGTACAATATATCCATGTACAGAGAGCTAGCTACATGGTTGATGAGTCCAAAATGTCCACATACAGAGAACTAGCCACATGGCAGGCTACTGAAACATTTCCATATACAGAGTTCTAGGTATATGGCAGATGTGTCCAACGTGTCCATATACTGAGAGTTAGCTACATGGCAGATTAGTCCAGCATATGTATATTTAGAGGGCTAGCTACAAGGCAGATGAGTCCAACATGTCTATATACAGAGAGCTAGGTACATGGTAGGGTAGTGCAACATTTCCCTATACAGAGTTCTAGCTACAAGGTAGATGAGTCCAGCTTGTCCATATACAGAGAGCTATGGAAGG
>NW_006409026.1:345646-351249 GCF_000296735.1 Chrysochloris asiatica | reverse complement strand
CTACTCCCGTAAAGATTTACACCCTCGGAAACCCTGTACAGGGTCGCTATGGGTCGGAACCAACTCGACGGCACTTAACAACAACAACAACAACTACATGGCATGGTAGTGCAACATTTCCATATACAGAGTTCTAGCTAAATGGAGATGTGTCCAACGTGCCCATATACTGAGTGCTATCTATATGGCAGACAAGTCCAATATGTTCATATATAGAGAGCTGCCTACTTGAAAGATCATTCCAACATATCCATGTACAGAGCTCTAGCATCATGGCAAACGAGTCCAAAATTTCCATATAAGGAGAGTTAGCTACATTGCAGATGAGTTCAACATTTCCATGTACAGAGAGCTAGCTACATGGATGACGCATCCAAAATGTCCATATACAGAGAGCTAGCTACATGGCAGGGTAGTGCAATATTTCCATATACAGATTTCTAGCTACAAGGCATATGAGTCCAACCTGTCTATATAGAGAGATCTAACTACCTGGCAGGGTAGTGTAACATTTCCATGTACAGAGAGCTAGCGTCATGGCAGACGAGTTCTAAATGTCCATATAAAGAGAGCTAGCTACATGGCAGATGAGTTCAACATATCCATGTAGAGTGTGCTAGCTCCTTGGCAAATGAGTCAAAAAGGTCCATATACTGAGATCTAGCTATAAGGCAGACAAGTCCAATATGTTCATATACAGAGGGCTACTTACTTGGCAGATGGGTCCAACGAATCCATGTACAGAGAGCTAGGACGTGGCAGACAAATCCAAAATGTTCATATACAGAGCACTAGCTACGTGGCAGGGTAGTGGAACATTTTCATATAGATGGTTCTAGCTACATGGTAGATGTGTCCAACGTGTCCATATACTGAGAGCTAGCTACATGGCAGACAAGTCCAATATGTTCATATATAGGCAGCTACCTACTTGAAACAAGTCCAACATATCCATGTAAACAAAGCTAGCGTCATGGCAGATGAGTCCAAACTGTCCTTATAAAGTAAGCTAGCTACATGTCAGATGAGTTCAACATAACCATGTACAGAGAGCTAGCTACATGGCAGACGAGATCAAAATGTCCATATACAGAGAGCTAGCCACATGGCAGCTAGTGCAACATTTCCATGAAGAGAGTTCTAGCTACATGACAGATGAGTCCAACTTGTCTATGTACAGAGAGCTAGCTACATGGCAGAGTAGGGCAACATTTCCATATTCAGAGTTTTAGGTACATGGCAGATGTGTCCAATGTGTCCATACACTGAGAGCTAGTTACATGGCAGAGAGTTTCACTTTTCCATATACAGGGTACTAGCTACATGTTAGATGAGACCAACATGTCCATATACTGAGAGCTAGCGACATCGCAGAGAAGTCCAATGTGTTCACATACAGAGAGCTACATACTTCGCAGATCAGTGTAAGATATCCATGTACAGAAAGCTAGTTACATGGCAGACGAGTCCAATGTCCACATACAGAGAGCTAGCTACATGGCAGAGTAGTCCAACATGTCCATATTCAAGGTAGTAGCTACAGGAAGATGTTTCCAACGTGTCCACATACTGAGAGCCACCAACAGGGCAGACAAGTCTTTTATGTTCATATACAGAGAGCTAACTACGTGGCAGATCAGTCCAACATATCTATGTACATGGCAGACGAGTCCAAAATGTCCATATACAGAGAGCTAGCTACTTGGCACACAAGTCAAAAAGGTCCATATACAGAGAGCTAGCTACTTGGCACACAAGTCCAATATGTTCATATACAGAGGGTTACCTACTTGGCAGATGCGTTCAACATATCCATGTACAGAGAGCTAGCTACTTGGCAGACGAGTCAAAAAGGTACATATACTGAGAGCTATCTACATGGCAGACAAGTCCAATATGTTTATATACATTTGGCTACCTACTTGGCAGATCAGTCCAACGTATCTAAGTACAGAGAGCAAGGACATGGTAGACAAGTCCAAAATGTCCATATACAGAGCGCTAGCTACATGGCAGGTTAGTGGAACGTTTCCACATACAGTGTTCTAGGTACATGGCAGATGTGTCCAACGTGTCCATATACTGAGAGCTACCTACATGGAAGACAAGTCCAATATGTTCATATATAGAGAGCTACCTACTTGAAACATCAGTCCAACATATCCATGTACACAGAGCTAGCGTCATGGCAGACGAGCCAAAATGTCCATATAAAGAGAGCTAGCTACATAGCAGATGAGTTCAACATATACATGTACAGAGACCTAGGTACATGGTAGACAAGTCCTATATGTTCATATACAGAGTGCTACCTACTAGGCAGATCACTCCAACATATCCAGGTTTAGAGAGCTAGCTATATGACATATGTGTCCAAAGTGTCCATAAACATAGAGCTAGCTACATGGCAGAGTAGTGCAACATGTCTATATATCAAGAGGTAGCTACATGGCAGACAAGTCCAATATATTCATATACAGAGAGCTACCTACATGGAAAATGAGTTCAACATATCCATGTACAGAGAGCTAGCTACATGGCAGGCGAGTCCCAAACAGCCATATACAGAGAGCTAGCCACATGGCAAGGTAGTGCAACATTTCCACCAACAGATTTCTAGCTACAAGTCAGATGAGTCCAACCTGTCTATATAGAGAGCTATAACTACCTGGCAGGGTAGTGCAACATTTCCATGTACAGAGTTCTAGTTACATGGCAGATGTGTCCAACGTGTCTATATACTGAGAGCTAGCTACATGGCAGAGTAGTACAACATGTCCATATTCAGGGTAGTAGCTACATGGCACATGTGTTCAACGTGTCCATATCCTGAGATCCACTTACAGGGCAGACAAGTCATATATGTTCATATACATAGTGATAACTACTTAGCAGATCAGTAAAACATATCCATGTACAGAAAGGTACCTATATGGCAGACGTGTCCAAATTGTTCATATACAGAGACCTAGCTACATGGCAGGGTAGTGAAACATTTCCAAATTATGAGTTCTAGGTACAAGGCAGATGAGTCCAACTTGTCTATATAGAGAGAGCTAGCTTCATGACAGATTAGTGCAACATTTCCATATACAGAGTTCTAGGTACATGGCATGTGTGTCCAACGTGTCCTTATATTGAGAGCTAGCTACATTGCAGACAAGTCCAATATAGTCATAAACAGAGGGCTACAAACTTTGCAGATTAGTGCCACATATCCATGTACAGAGAGCTACCTACATGGTAGATAAGTCCAAAATGTCCATATACAGAGAGCTAGTTACATGACAGGGAGGTGGAACATTTCCATATACAGAGTTCTAGGTACAAGGCAGAATAGTCCAACATGTCTATATACAGAGAGTTAGCTACATGACACAGTAGTCCAACGTGTCCATATTCAGGGTAGTATCTACATGGCAGATGTGTCCAATGTGTCCATATACTGAGAGCCACGTACATTCCAGACAAGTCCTATACGTTCATATATCGAGATCTACCTACTTGACAGATCAGTCCAACATATCCATGTACAGAGAGCATACGAGTCCAAAATGTGCATATACAGAGAGCTAGCTACATGGCAGGCTAGTGAACCATTTGCATATACAGAGTTCTCCGTATATGGCAGATGTGTTCAACATGTTCATATACTGAGAGCTAGCTATTTGGCGGATGAGTCCAACATGTGTATATTTAGAGGGCTAGCTACAAGACTGATGAATCCAACCAGTATTTATACAGAGAGCTAGCTACATGGCACGGTAGTGCAACATTTCCATATAGAGAGTTCTAGCTACATGGCAGATGTGTCCACCGTGTCCATATACTGAGAGCTAGCTACATGGAAGACAAGTCCAATATGTTCATATATAGAGAGCTACCTACTTGAAAGATCGAACCAACATATGCAGGTTCAGAGAGCTAGCGTCATGGCAGACAATTCCAAAATGGCCATATAAAGAGAGCTAGCTACATGGGAGGATATTCCAACATTTACATATACAGAGTTCTAGCTACATGGCAGATGTGTCAAAGGTGTTCATATAAAGAGAGCTACCTACATAGTGGACAAGTCCTATATGTTCATATACAGAGAACTACATACTTGGAATATCAGTCCAACATATCCATATAAAGAGAGCTAGCTACATGACAGATGAGTCCAAAATGTCCATATACAGAGAGGTAGCTACATGGAAGAATAGTGCAACATTTCCATATACTGAGTTCGAGCCACATGGCAGATGTGTCCAACGTGTCCATATACTTATAGATAGCAACCAAAATGCAGAGTACTTCAACATGTCGATATTCAGGGTAGAAGCTACATCGCAGATGTGTCCAACATGTCCATATACTGAGAGCCACCTAAATGGCAGACAAGTCCTATAAATTCATATACAGAGAGCTACCTACTTGACAGATCAGTCCAACATACCCGTGTACAGAGAGCTACCTACATGGCATATGAGTCCAAAATGTCCATATACAGAGAGTTAGCTACATGGCAGGATAGTGAAACATTTCCATATACAGAGTTCTAGATATATGGCAGACGTGTCCAACGTGTCCATATACTGAGAGTTAGCTACATGGCAGATCTGTCCAGCATGTGTATATTTAGAGGGCTTGCTACAAGGCAGATGAGTCCAACAAGTCTATATACAGAGAGCTAGGTACATGGCAGGGTAGTGCAACATTTCCCTATACAGAGTTCTAGCTCCTAGGCAGATGAGTCCAGCTTGTCTATCTACAGAGAGCTAGCTACATGGCAGGGTAGTTCAACATTTCCATACACAGAGTTCTAGCTACATGGCAGATGTGTCCAACTTGTCCATATACTGAGAGCTAGCTACATGGCAGACAAGGCCAATATGTTCATATAGAGAGAGCTACCTACTTGAAAGATCAGTCCAACATATCCATGTACAGAGAGCTAGCTACATGGCAGACGAGTCCAAAACATCCATATAAGGAGAGCTAGCTACATGGCAGATGAGTTCAATATATCCATGTGCAGAGAGCTAGTTACATGGCAGTGTAGTGCAAAATATCCATATACAGTTTTCTGAGATACAAAGCAGATGAGTCCAACCTGTCTATATATAGAGATCTAACTACATGGCAGGGTAGTGCAACATATCCATGTACAGATAGTGTCATGGCAGAAGAGTCCTAAATGTCCATATAAAGAGAACTAGCTACATGGCAGATGATTTCAACATATCCATGTACAGAGAGCTAGCTACTTGGCAGACAAGTCAAAAAGGTCCATATACTGAGAGCTAGCTACATGGCAGACAAGTCCAATTGTTCGTATTCAGAGGGCTAACTACTTGGCAAATCAGTCCAACGTATCCATGTACAGAGAGCTAGGACACGGCAGACGAGTCGAAAATGTCCATATACAGAGTGCTAGCTACATGGCAGGGTATTGGAACATTTCCATATATAGAGTTCTAGGTACAAGGCAGATGAGTCCAACTTGTCTATATACAGAGAGCTAGGTACATGGCAGATGTGTGCAACATGTCCATATACTGAGAGCTAGCTACATGGCAGACAAGTCCAATATGTTCATATATAGGAAGCTATCTACT
>NW_006409026.1:343985-345546 GCF_000296735.1 Chrysochloris asiatica | reverse complement strand
TTGTAACATCAGTCCAACATATCCATGTACACAGAGCTAGTGTCATGGCAGATGAGTCCAAAATGTCCATATAAAGAGAACTAGCTACAGTCAGAAGAGTTCCACATATCCATGTACAGAAACTACTACATGGCAGACAAGTCCTATATGTTCATATACAAAGTGCTACTTACTTGGCAGATCAGTCAAACATATCCAGGTTTAGAGACCTAGATATATGGCAGACGTGTTCAAAGTGTCCATATACATAGAGCTAGCTACATGGCAGAGTAGTACAACATGTCCATATACTGAGAGCTAGCTACATGGCAGACAAGTCCAATATGTTCATATACAATGAACTATATACATGGAAGATGAGTTCAACGTATCCATGTACAGAGAGCTAGCTACATGGCAGACGAGTCCAAATGTCCATATAGACAGAGATAGCTACATGGGAGAGTAGTCCAACATGTCCATATTAAGGGTAGTAGCTACAGACAGATGTACCCAACGTGTCCATATACTGAGAGTCACCAACAGGGCAGAGAGGTCTTTAATGTTCATATACAGAGAGCTACCTACTTGGCAGATCAGTCCAACATATCCATGTACAGAGAGCTAGCTACATGGTAGACGAGGCCAAAATGTCCATATACAGAGAGCATGTTCCATGGCAGGCTAGTGGAACATTTCCATATACAGAGTTCTAGGTATATGGCAGATGTGTCCAACTTGTCCATATACTGAGATCCACTTACAGTTAAGACAAGCCATATATGTTCATATACAGAGTGCTACCTACTTGGCAGGTCAGTACAACTTATCCATGTACAGAAAGCTATCTATATGGCAAAAGTGTCCATATACACAGATTTAGCTACATGGCAGGGTAGAGAAACCTTTCCATATAATGAGTTCTAGGTACAAGGCAGATGAGTCCAACTTGTCTATATACAGAGAGCTAGCTTCATGACAGATTAGTGCAACATTTCCATATACAGAGCTCTAGGTACATTACAGATGTGTCCAACATGTCCATATACTGAGAGCTAGCTACATGGAAGACGTGTCCAACGTGTCCATAAACTGAGAGCTAGCTACATGGCAGACAAATCCAATATGTTCATATAAAAAGAGCTACATACTTGTCAGATCAGTCCAAAATATCCATGTACAGAGAGCAAGCTACATGGCAGAGTGCGGCAACATATCCTTATACAGAGTTCTATGAACGTGACAGATGTGTCCAACGTGTCCCTACACTGAGAGCTACCTACATGGCAGAGCAATCTGACTTGTCCATATACAGGGTAGTAGCTATATGGCAAATGAGTCCAACATGTCCATATACAGAGAGCTACCTACTTCGCAGCTCAGTGTAACGTATCCATGTACAGAGAGTTAGCTACATGGCAGAGAAGTCCAAATGTCCATATAGAGAGAGATAGCTACATGGAAGAGTAGTCCAGCATGTGCATATTCAGGGTAGTAGCTACAGACAGATGAGTCCAATATGTCCATATACTGAGAGCTAGCTACATGGCAGACAAGTACAATATGTTCATATACATAGAGC
>NW_006409026.1:341687-343885 GCF_000296735.1 Chrysochloris asiatica | reverse complement strand
AGGTAGATACATGGTAGGGTAGTACAACATTTCTATATACTGAGTTCTAGCTACATGGCAGATGTGTCAAAGGTGTTCATATACAGAGAGCTACCTACATGGCAGACAAATCCTATATGTTCATATGCAGAGAGTTACCTTCTTGACAGATCAGTCCAGCATATTCATGTACAGAGAGCTATCTTTATGACACACGAGTCCAAAATGTCCATATACAGAGGGGTAGCTACATGGCAGAGTAGTGCAAGATTTCCATATACTGAGTTCGAGCTACATGGCACAATAGTCCAACATGACCATATTCAGTTTAGTAGGCACATGGAAGATGTGTCCAACGTGTCCATATACTGAGAGTCACCTACATGGCAGACAAGTCCTGTATGTTCATATACAGAGAGCTACCTACTTGACAGATCAGTCCAACCTATCTATGTACAGAGAGCTAAATACATGGCAGACGAGTCAAAAATGTCCACATACAGAGAGCTAGCTACATGGCAGGCTCGTGAAAATTTTCTATATACAGAGTTCTAGGTATATGGCAGATGTGTGCAACGTGTCCATATACTGAGAGTAAGCTATATGACAGATGAGTCCAACGTGTATATATTTAGAGGGCTAGCTACAAGGCAGATGAGTACAACATGTCTATATACAGAGAGCTATGTACATGGCATGGTAGTGCAACATTTCCCTATACTGAGTTGTAGCTCCAAGGCAGATGAGTCCAACTTGTCGATATACAGAGAGCTAGCTACATGGCAGGGTAGTGCATCAGTACCATATACAGAGTTCTAGTTACATGGCAGAAGTGTCCAACGTGTCCATAAACTGAGAGCTATCTACATGGCAGACAAGTCCAATGTGTTCATATATAGAGAGCTACATGATTGTCTGATCAGTCTAACATATCCATGTACAGAGAGCTACCTACATGGCAGACGAGACCAAAATGTCCATATACAGAGAGCTAGCCACATGGCAGGGTAGTGCAACATTTCCATATACAGAGTTCTAGCTACAAGGCAGATGAGTACAAATTGTTTATATAAAGAGAGCTAGCTACATGGCAGAGAACTTCAACATGTCCATATCCAAGTTCTAGTTACATGGAAGATATTTCCAACTTGTCCATATTCTGAGGGCTAGCTACATTGCAGACAAGTCCAGTATGTTCATATACAGAGAGCTAACTACTTGGAAGATCATTCAAACATATCCATGTATAGAGTCTTAGCTATATGGCAGATGAGTCCATAGTGTCCATATACAAAGAGCTAGCTACATGGCAGGGTAGTGCAACATTTCCATATACAGATTTCTAGCTAAGAGGCAGATGAGTCCAACCTGTGTATATATAGAGATCTAACTATCTGGCAGAATAGTGCAACATTTCCTTTTACAGAGGTCTAGTACATGGCAGATGTGTCCAATGTGTCCATAAACTGAGAGTTAGCTACAAGGTAGGGTAGTTTAACATTTCCATATACAGATTTCTAGCTACAAGGCAGATGAGTCCAATTGTCTATATATATAGATGGAACTTCATGGCAGGGTAGCTCAACATTTCCATATACAGAGTTCTAGCTACATGTCAGATGTGTCCAAGGTGTCCATCTAATGAGAGCTAGCTACATGGCAGCGTAGTCCAACATGTCCATATTCAGGATTCTAGCTACATGGCAGATATATCCAACCTGTCCATATACTGAGAGCCACCTACATGGCAGACAAGTCCAATATTTTTCATATACAGAGATCTACCTACTTGGAAGATCAGTCTATCATGCCCATGTACAGAGAGCTAGCTACATGACAGATGAGTCCAAAATGTCTGAATACGGAGAGGTAGTTACATGTAAGAGTAATGCAACATTTCCATATACTGAGTTCGAACTACATGGCAGATTGGTCCAACGTGTCCATATACAGATAGCTAGCTACATGGCACAGTAGTCCCACATGCCCATATTCAGGGTATTAGCTACATGGCAGATGTGTCCAACGTGTCCATATACTGAGAGCCACCTACAGAAGACAAGTCCAATATGTTCATATACAGAGAGCTACCTACATGGCAGATCAGTGCAACATATCCATGTACAGAGAGCTAGCTACATGGCAGAAGAATTCAAAATTTACATATACTGCGAGCTAGCTATATTGCAGGGTAGTGCAACATTTCCATATACAGAGTT
>NW_006409026.1:333608-340692 GCF_000296735.1 Chrysochloris asiatica | reverse complement strand
CTATATACAGAGATATAACTACATGGGAGGGTAGTGCAACATTTCCATATACAGAGTTCTAGCAACATGGCAGATGTGTCCAACGTGTCCATATACTCAGGGCTAGCTACATGTCAGAGTAGTCCAATATGTCCATATTCAGTGTACTAGGTTCATGGCAGATGTGTCCAATGTGTCCATATACTGAGAGCCACCTACATGGCAGACAAGTCCAATATGTCCATATAGAGAGAGCTACCTACTTGAAAGATCAGTCCAACATATCCATGTACAGAGAGCGAGCGTCATGCAGACGAGTCCAAAATGTTCATATAAAGACAGCTTGCTACATATCAGGGTAGTCCAACATTTCCATATACAGAGTTTTAGCTACAAGGTAGATGAGTCCAACGTGTCTATATACAGGGAGCTAGGTACATGGCAGAGTAGTGCAACATTTCCGTATACAGAGTTCTAGCTACAAGGCAGATGTCTCCAACTTTTCTATATGCAGACAGCTAGCTACATGGAAGAGTATTGCATCATTTCCATATACAGAGTTCTAGGTACATGGCAGATGTGTCCAAAGTGTCTATACACTGAGAGGTAGCTACATGGCAGAGCAGTACAACATGTCCATATACAGTGTACTAGCTACATGGCAGGTTAGTGAAACATTTCCCTATACAGTGTTCTAGCTACAAGGCAAATGAGTCCAGCTTGTCTATATACAAAGAGCTATCTACATGGCAGATTTCTACAATATTTCCATATACAGAGTTCTAGCTCCAAGGCAGACAAGTCCAATATGTTCATATATAGAGAGCTACCTACTGGAAAGAACAGTCCAACATATCCATGTACAGAGAGCTAGCATCATGGCAGACAAGTCTAAAACGTCCATTTACATAGAGCTAGCTACATGGCAGGGTAGTTCAACATTCCCATATACAGAGTTCTAGCTACAAGGCAGATGAGTCCAACTTGTCTATATAAAGAGAGCTAGCTACATAGGATTGTAGTGCAACATTTCCAGATACAGAGTTCTAGCTACATGGCAGATGTGTCCAACGTGTCCATATACTGAGAGCTATCTACATGGCAGACAAGTCCAATATGTTCATTTACAGAGAGCTACATACTTGGCAGATCAGTCCATCATATCCATGTACAGAGAGCTAGGACATGGCAGACAAGTCCCAAATGTCCATATAGAGAGAGCTAGCTACATGGCAGGGTAGTTCCACATTTCCATATACAGAGTTCTAACTACAACACAGATGAGTACAAATTGTCTATATAGAGAGAGCTTGCTACATGACAGAGAACTCCAACATGTCCATATTCAGAGTTCTAGCTATATGACAGATGTTTTCAATGTGTCCATATACTGAGTGATAGCTACATGAAAAACAAGTCCAGTATGTTCATATACAGAGAGTTAACCACTTGGCAGATCAGTCCAACATATCCATGTACAGAGAGCGAGCTATATTGCAGACTAGTCCAAAGTGTTCATATACAGAGAGCTAGCTACATGGCAGGGTAGTTCAACATTTCCATATACTTAGTACTACGTAGAAGGCATATGAGTCCAACTTGTCTATATACAGGGAGCTAGATACATGACAGAGTAGTGCAACATTTCCATATACAGAGTTCTAGGTACATGGCAGATATGTCCATACACTGAGAGCTAGCTATTTGGCAGAGCAGTCCGACTTTTCCATATACAGAGTACTATCTACATAACAGATGAGTCCAACATGTCTATATGTTGAGAGTTATGTACATCACAGACAAGTCCAATATGTTCATGAACAGAGAGCTACCTACATCACAGATCAGTGTAATATATCCATGTACAGAGAGTTAGTTACATGTCAGATGAGTACAAATGTACATATAGAGAGGTAGATACATAGCAGAGTAGTCCAACATGTCCATATTCAGGGTAGTAGCTACATGGCAGATGTGTCCAACATGTCCGTATACTGAGAGCCACAAACACGGCAGACAAGTCTTTTATGTTCATATACAGAGATCTACCTACTGTGCAGATCAGTCCAACATATCCATGTACAGAGAGCTAGCTACATGGCATACAAGTCCAAAATGTCCATATACAGAGAGCTAGCTACATGGCAGGCTAGTGAAATATTTACATATACAGAGTTCTAGGTATATGGCAGATATATTCAACGTGTACATATACTGAGAGTCAGCTACGTGGCAGATGAGTCGAGTATGTGTATATTTAGAGGGCTAGCTAAAAGACAGATGAGTCCAACATGTCTATATACAGATATCTAGGTACACGGCAGGGTAGTGCTACAGAGATCTAGGTACACGGCAGGGTAGTGCAACATTTCCCTATACAGAGTTTTATCTACAAGGCAGATGAGTCCAGCTTGTCTATATACAGAGAGCTAGCTACATGGCAGTTTAGTGCAAAATTTCCATATACAGAGTTCTAGCTACATAGAAGACAAGTCCAATATGTTCATATATAGGAAAGATCAGTCCAACATATCCATGTACACAGAGCTAGCGTCATGGTAGACGAGTCTAAACTGTCCATATAAAGTGAGCTAGCTACATGGCACGGTAGTCCAACATTTTCATATACATAGTTCTAGCTACAAGGCATAGGAGTCCAACTTGTCTATATGCAGAGAGCTAGATACATGGAAGAGTAGTGCAACATTTCCGTATACAGAGTTCTAGATACATGGCAGATGTATCCAATGTGTGAATACACTGATAGCTAGCTACATGGTAGAGCAGTCCAACATGTCCACATACAGGGTACTAGGTAAACGGCACATTAGTCCAATATGTCCATATACTGAGAGCTAGCTACATGGCAGACAAGTACAATATTTTCATATACATAGAGCAACCTACTTGGCAGATCAGTCCAACATATCCATGTACAGAGAGCTAGTTACATGTCAGACGATTCCAAAATGTCCATATACAGACAGCTAGTTACATGGTAGGGTAGTACAACATTTCTGTATACTGAGTTCTAGCTACATGGCAGATGTGTCAAAGGTGTTCATATACAGTGAGCTACCTACATGGCAGACATTTCCTATATGTTCATATACAGTGAGCTACCTACTTGGCAGATCAGTCCAACATATTCATGTACAGAGAGCTAGCTATATGACAGACGAGTCAAACATGTCCATATACACAGGGTTAGCTACATGGCAGAGTAGTGCAACATTTCCTTATACTGAATTCGAGCTACATGGCAGATGTGTCCAACGTGTCCATCTACTGAGAGCTACATACATGTTAGACAAGTCCAATATGTTCATATACTGAGAGCTACCTACTTGGCAGATCACTCAAAAATATCCTTGTATAGATAGCTAGCTTCATGGCATACAAGTCCAAAATGTCCATTTACTGAGAGTTACCTACATGTAAGGTTAGTGCACTATTTCCATACACTGAGTTCTAGCTACAAGGCAGATGAGTCCAACTTGTCTATATACAGAGAGCTAGCTTCATGGCAGAGTCCTGCAACATTTTCAAAAACAGAGTTCTAGCTACAAGGCAGATGAGTCCAACTTTTCTGTATATACAGAGGTTACTACATGGAAGAGTAGTGCTTCATTTCCATATACAAAGTACTAGCTACAAGTCAGATGAGTCCAAATTGTCTATATACAGAGAGCTAGCTACATGGCAGAGTAATGCAACATTTCCATATACAGAGTTGTAGCTATATGGCAGATGAGTCCAACTTGTCTATACACAGAGATCCAACTACATGGGAGGGTAGTTCAACATTTCCATATACAGGGTTCTATCAACATGGCAGATGTGTCCAACGTGTCCATATACTGAGGGGTAGTTGATGTCAGAGTAGTCCAATATGTCCATATTCAGGGTACTAGGTACATGGCGGAAATGTCCAACGTGTCCATATACTGAGAGCCACCTACATGGCAGACAAGTCCAATATGTTCATATACAGGGATCTAGCTAGATGGCAGGGTAGTGCAACATATCCACCTACTGAGTTTTAGCTACAAGGCAGATGAGTCCAACTTGTCTATATACAGAGAGCTATCTACATGGCAGGGTAGTGCAACAATTCCCTATACACAGTTCAAACTACATGGAAGATGTGTTCAAATTGTTCATATGCTGATAGCTAGTACATGGCAGAGTAGTCCAACATGTCCATATAAAGAGTAAGAGCGACCTGGCTAATGAGTCCAACATGTCCATATATTGAGAGCTAGCTACATGACAGACAAGACCAATATGATCATATACATAGAGCTACCTACTTGGCAGATCCATCCAACATATCTTTGTACAGAGAGCTAGCTACATGGAAGACGAGTCCAAAAGGTCCATATACAAAGGCCTAGCTAAATGGCAGGGTAGTGCAACATATCCATACACAGAGATCTAGGTACAAGGCAGATGAGTCCAACTTGTCTATATACAGTGTGCTAGCTATATTGCAGTTTAGTGCAACATTTACATATGCAGAGTACTAGCTACATGGCAGATGAAACCAACATGTCCATATACTGAGAGTTAGCTACATGGCAAATGAGTCCAACATGTGTATATTTAGAGGGCTAGCTTAAAGACAGATGAGTTCAACATGTCTATATACAGAAAGCTGGCTATATGGCAAGTAGTGCAACATTTCCATATACAGATTTCTAGCTATATGACAGAAGATTCCAACATGTCCATGTACTGAGGGCGAGCTACATGGCAGATAAATCCAACATGTCCATATACTGAGAGCTATCTACATGGAAGAGTAGACCAACGTGTCCATATACATGTTACTAGCTACGTGGCAGAGAAGTCCAATATGTTTATGTAAAGATAGCTAACTAGTTGGCAGATCAGTCCAACATATTCATGTACAGAGAGCTAGCTACATGGCAGATGAGTCTAAGGTGTTCATATATTGAGAGCTACCCACATGGCAGAGTAGTGCAACCTGTCCATATACAGAGTACAAGCTACCTGGCAGAGGAGTCCAACATGTCCATATACTGAGAGTTAGCTACATGGCAGAGAAGTCCAATATGTTCATATACAGAGACATGACTACATGGCAGATCAGTCCAACATATCCATGTACAGAGAACTAGCAACATGTTAGTCGAGTACAAAATGTCTATATACAGAGAACTAGCTAAATGGAAGGATAGTGCAACATTTCCATATACAGAATTCTAGCTACATGGCAGATGAGTCCAACTTGTCTATATACAGAGAGATAGCTACATGGTAGGGTAGTGCAACATTTCCATATACAGAATACTATCTACATGGCAGATGAGATCAACATATCCATATATTGAGAGCTACCTCCATGACAGATAACTCCAAAATATCCATGCACAGAGAGCTAGCTCCATGGCTGACATGTCTGAAATAAGCATATACAAAGAGCTAGCTATATGCAGGGTAGCGCAACATTTCCATATAAAGAGTTCTTGATACATGGCGGTTGAGTCCAATTTGTCCATATACTGAGAGCTATCAACATGTAAGACAAGTCCAATATGTTCATATACAGAGAACTAACCTACTTGGGAGGTTAATCCAACATATCCATGAACAGAGAGCTAGCTACATGTGAGACGAGTACAAAATGTCCATATGTCCATATGCTGAGAGCTAGCTATATTGAAGGGTAGTGCAACATTTCCATATACAGAGTTCTATCTATAGGGCAGATGAGTCCAACATATCTGTAAGAGTAGTGCAACATTTCCAGATCCAGAGTTCTAGCTACATGGCAGATGTGTCCAACATGTCCATATACTGAGAGCTAGCTATATGGCAGACAAGTCCAATATGTTCATATACAGAAAGCTACCTACTTTGCAGATCAGTCCAACGTGTCCATCTACAGAGAGTTACCTACATGGGAGAAGAGTCCAACATGTCTATATACAGAGAGCTAGTTACATGGCAGGGTAGTCCAACATTTCCATATACAGTGTTCTAGCTACAAGGCATCTGACTCCAACTTGTCTATATACAGAGAGCTAACTTCATGGCAGATGAGTCCAAAATGTCCATATTCAGAGAGCTAGCTACATGGCAGGGTAGTGCAACATTTCCATATACAGAGTTCTAGCTACATGGCAGATGAGTCCAACTTGTCCATATACAGAGAACTAAGTACATGGCAGAATAGTGTAACATTTCCATATAGAGAATACTAGCTACATGGCAGATGTGTCCAACTTGACCAAATACTGAAAGCTGGCGACATGGAAGACAAGATCAATATGTTCATATACTGAGAGCTACTTTCTTGGCAGATCAGTCCCATATATCCATGTACAGAAGGCTAGCTACATGGCAGACGAGTCAAAAATATCCATATACTGAGAGCTAGCTACATGGCAGAGTAGTGCAACTCTTCCATATACATAGGTCTAGCTATATGACAGATGTGTCCAACGTGTCCATATACTGAGAGCTAGCTACATGGCAGACACGTCCAATATGTTCATATACAGAGAGCTACCTACATGGCAGATCATTCCAACATATCCATGTACAGAGACCTACCTAAAGGGCAGACGAGTCCAGTGTAGTGCAACATTTCCATATACAGAGTTCTAGCTACATGGCAGATGATTCCAACATGTCGATATACTGAGGGCTAGCTACATGGCAGACAAGTCCAATATGTTCATATACAGAGAGCTAACTACATGTCAGGGTAGTGCAACATTTCTATATACAGAGTTCTAGCTACATGGCAGATATGACGAAATTGTACATATAGTGAGAGCTACCTACATGGAAGAGTAGACCAACATGGCAATATACATGTTACTAGTTACATGGCAAATCAGTCCAACATGTGTATATACAGGGTAATAGCTACATAGCAGATGTGACCTACATATGCATATACTGAGAGCTAACTACATGGCAGACAATTCCAATATGTTCATATACAGAGAACAAGCTATATTGCAGATCAGCCCAACAAATCCATGTTCAGAGAGCTAGCTACATTACAGACGAGTTCAAAATGTCCATATACAGAGAGCTAGCTACATGTCAGACTAGTGCATCATTTCCA
>NW_006409026.1:328875-332678 GCF_000296735.1 Chrysochloris asiatica | reverse complement strand
AGGGTAGTGCAACATTTCCATATACATATTTCTAGCTACAAGTCAGATGAGTCCAACCTGTCTATATATAGAGATCTAACTACATGGCAGGGTAGTGCAACATTTCCATGTACAGAGTTCTAGCTACATGGCAGATATGTCCAATGTGTCCATATACTGAGAGCTAGCTACATGGCAGAGTAGTCCAGCATGTCCATATTCAGGATACTAGCTACATGGCAGATGTGTCCCACTTGTCCATATACTGAGAGCTACCTACATGTTAGACATCTCCAATATGTTCATAAACAGAGAGCTACCTACTTGGCAGATCAGTACAACATATTCATGTACAGAGAGCTAGCTCTAGCTACATGGCAGATGATTCCAAAATGTCCATATACACAGAGCTAACTACATGGAAGGGTACTGAAACATGTCCATATACTGAGTTCTAGCTACATGGCAGATGTGTCCAACTTGTCCATACACTGAGATCTAGCTACATGGCTGAGCAGTCCAACAAGTGCATATTCAGGGTACTAGCTAAATCGCAGATGTGTCCAACGTGTCCATGAACTGAGAGCCACCTACACGGCAGACAAGTCCAATACGTTCATATGCGGAGAGCTACATACATGTCATATCAGTACAACATGTCCATGTACAGAGAGCTAGCTACATGGCAGACGAGTCCACAATGTCCATATACAGAGAGCTATCTAAATGTCAGGAGGGGTGAAACATTTCCTTATAAAGAGTTCTATCTACAAGGCAGATGAGTCCAACTTGTCCATATACAGAGAGCTAGCTACAATGCAGAGTAGTGCAACATTTCCATATACAGGGTTCTAGGTACATGGTAGATGTGTCCAACGTGTCCATACACTAAGAGCTAGCAACATGGCAGAGCATTCCAAAGAGTCCATATACAGGGTACAAGCTACATGGCAGATGAGTCCAACATGTCCATATACAGAGAGCTACCTAATTCACAGATCAGTGTAACATATCCATGTACAGACAGCTAGCTACATGGAAGAGTAGCGCAACATGTCCATATTCAGGGAAGTAGCTACAGACAGATGTGTCCAACGTGTCCATATACTGAGAGCCACCAACAGGGCAGACAAGTCTTTTACGTTCATATAAAGAGAGCTACCTACTTGGCAGATCAGTCCAACATATCCATGTACAGAACTAGCTAAATGGCAGACGACTCCAAAATGTCCATATACAGTGAGCTGGCTCCATGGCAGGCTAGTGAAACATTTCAATATACAGAGTTCTAGGTATATGGCAGATGTGTCCAATGTGTCCATATATAGAGATTCACTTACAGGGCAGACAACTCGTACATGTTCATATACAGAGAGCTACATACTTGTCAGATCAGTACAACATATCCATGTACACAGAACTAGCTACATGGCAGACAAGTCCAAAATGTCCATATAAAGAGAGCTAGCCACATGGCAGGGTAATGCAACATTTCCATATACAGAATTCTAGCTACAAGACACATGAGTACAAATTGTCTGTATGCAGAGAGCTAGATGCATGGCAGAGTACTCCAACATGTCCATATTCAGAGTTCTAGCTATATGGCAGATGTTTCCAATGAGTCCAAGTAAGGAGAGACAGCTACATGGCAGACAAGTCCAGTATGTTCATATACAGAGAGCTACCTACTTTGCAGATTAGTCCAACATATCTATGTACAGAGAGTTAGCTATATGGCAGACGATTCCAAAGTGTCCATATACAGAGAGCTAGTGACATGGCAGGGCAGTTCAACATTTCCATATACATAGGTCTAAGTACAAGGCAGATGAGTCCAACTTGTCTATGTCCAGAGAGCTAGCTACATACAGAGTAGTGCAACATTTCCCTATATAGA
Source organism: Chrysochloris asiatica (assembly GCF_000296735.1). NCBI lineage: Eukaryota > Metazoa > Chordata > Mammalia > Afrosoricida > Chrysochloridae > Chrysochloris > Chrysochloris asiatica. The sequence goes on along the minus strand of NW_006409026.1, from coordinate 330,799 downwards.
GATCTAGGTACATGGAAGATGTGTTCAACAGTCCATACATTGAGAGCTAGCTACATGGTAGAGCATTCTTACTTGTCCATATAGAGGATGCTAGCTACATGACAGATGAGTCCAACATGTCCATATACTGAGAGCTAGCTACATCGCACACAAGTACAATATGTTCATATACAGAGAGCTACCTACTTCGAAGATCAGTGTAACATATCCATGTACAGATCTAGCTACATTGTAGACGAGTCTCATTGTCCATATACAGAGAGCTAGCTACATGGCACAGTAATCCAAAATGAACATATTCAGGGTAGTAGCTACATGGTAGATGTAACCAAAGTGTCCATATACTGAGAGCCACCAACAGAGCAGACAAGACATTTATGTTCATATACAGAGACCTACCTGCTTTGCAGATCAATCCAACATATCCACGTACAGAGAGCTAGCTACATGGCAGACGAGTCCAAAATGTCCATGTACAGAGAACTAGCTACATGGCAGGCTAGTGTAACATTTCCATATACAGAGTTCTAGGTATATGTCAGATGTGTCCAACGTGTCCATATACTGAGAGTTAGCTGCATGGCGGATGAGTCCAGCATTTGTATATTTAGAGGGCTACCTACAAACCAGATGAGTACAACATGTCTATATACAAAGAGCTAGGTACATGGCAGTGTAGTGTAAAATTTCCCTATACTGAGTTGTAGCTCCAAGGCAGATGAGTCCAGATTGTGTATATACAGAGAGCTAGCTACATGGCAGGGTAGTGCAACATTTCCATTTACAGAGTTCTAGCCACATGGCAGAAATGTCCAACGTGTTCATAAACTGAGAGCTAGTTATGTGGCAGATGTGTCCAACGTGTTCATATACTGAGAGCTAGCTACATGGCAGACAAATCCAGTATGTTCATATACAGAGTGCTACATGCTTGTCTGATCAGTCTACCATATCCATATACAGAGTGCTAGCTACATGGCAGACGAGTCCAAAATGTCCATACTAAGTGAGTTGGCCACATGGCAGGGTAGTGCAACATTTCCATATACAGAGTTCTAGCTACAAGGCAGATGAGTCCAGCTTGTCTATATACAGAGAGCTAGCCACATGGAAGGGTAGTGCAACATTTCCATATACAGAGTTCTAGCAACATGGCAGATGTGTACAGCGTGTCCATATACTGAGAGCCACCTACAGGGCAGACAAGTCTAATATGTCCATATATAGAGAGCTACATACTTGAAAGATCAGTCCAACATATCCACGTACAGAGAGCTAGTGTCATTGCAGAAGAGTCCAAAATGTCCATATAAAGACAGCTTCCTACGTAGCAGGGTAGTCCAACATTTCCATATAGAGAGTTTTAGCTACAAAGTAGATGAGTCCAACTTTTCTATATACAGGGAGCTAGATACATGACAGAGTAGTGCAACATTTCCATATACAGAGTTCTAGGTACAAGGCACATGTGTCCAACGTGTCTATACACTGAGAGCTAGCTACATGGCAGAGCAGTACAAAATGTCCATATACAGTGTACTAGCTACAAGGCAGGGTAGTGCAACATTTCCCTATACAGAGTTCTAGCTACAAGGCAGATGAGTCCAGCGTGTCTATACACAAAGAGCTAGCTACATGGCAGGGTAGTGCAACATTTCATATATTCATATATAGAGAGCTACCTACTTGAAAGAACAGTCCAACATATCCATGTACAGAGAGCTAGCATTATGTCAGACGAGTACAAAATGTCCATATAAAGAGAAGTAGCTACATGGCAGGGTAGTCCAACATTTCCATTTACAGAGATCTAGCTACAAGGCAGATGAGTCCAACTTGTCTATATGCAGAGAGCTAGCTACATGGGTTCATAGTGCAACATTTCCAGATACAGAGTTCTAGCTACATGGCACATGTGTCCAAC
>NW_006409026.1:325216-328775 GCF_000296735.1 Chrysochloris asiatica | reverse complement strand
TGTCCATATACTGAGAGCTAGCTACATGGCAGAAAGGTCCAATATGTTCATATACAGAGAGCTAACTACTTGGCAGATCAGTCCATCATATCCATGTACAGAGAGCTAGGACATGGCAGACGAGTCCAAAATGTCCATTTAAAGAGAGCTAGCTACATGGCAGGGTAGTTCCACATTTCCATATACAGAGTTCTCACTACAACGCAGATGAGTACAAATTGTCTATATAAAGAGAGCTAGTTACATGGCAGAGTACTCCAACATGTTCATATTCAGAGTTCTAGCTATATGACAGATGTTTCCAAAGTGTCCATATACTGAGAGATAGCTATATGGCAGAAAACTCCAGTATGTTCATATACAGAGAGTTAACTACTTGGCAGATCAGTCCAACATATCCATGTACAGAGAGCTAGCTATATTGCAGATGAGTCCAAAGTGTTCATATACAGAGAGTTAGCTACATGGCAGGGTAGTTCAACATTTCCATATACATAGTTCTAGGGACAAGGCAATGAGTCCAACTTGTCTATGTACAGAGAGCTAGCTACATGACAGGGTAGTGCCACATTTCCATATTCAGAGTTCTAGGTACATGGCAAATGTTTCCAACGTGTCCATACACTGAGAGCTAGCTCCATGGCAGAGCAGTTCGACTTGTCCATATACAGGGTACTATCTACATAACAGAAGAGTCCAACATATCCATATGCTGAGAGTTATCAACATCGCAGAGAAGTCCAATATGTTCATGTACAGACAGATACCCACTTAGCAGATCAGTTTAACAAATCCACGTACAGAGAGCTAGCTATATAGCAGACAAGTACAAATATACATATAGAGAGCTAGCTACATAGCAGAGTAGTCCAATATGTCCATATTCAGTGTAGTAGCTACATGGCAGATGTATTCAAAGGATCCATATACTGAGAGCCACCAACAGGGCAGACAAGTCTTTTATGTTCATATACAGAGAGCTACCTACTTTGCAGATCATTCCAACATATCCATGTATAGAGAGCTAGCTACATGGCAGACGAGACCAAAAGGTCCTTATACAGAGAGCTAGCTACATGGCAGGGATGTGCAACATTTCCATGTACAGAGTTCTAGCTACATGGCAGATGACTCCAACTTGTCTATATACAGAGAGCTAGCTACATGGAAGAGTAGTGCAACTTTTCCATATACAGAGTTCTAGTTACATGGCAGATGTGTTCAACGAGTTCATGTACTGAGTGCTAGCTTCATAGCATACAAGTCCAATATGTTCATATACAGAGGGCTACCTACTTGGCAGATCAGTGCAACATATCCATGTACAGAGAGCTAGCTACATGGGAGATGAATCCAAATTTACATATACTATGAGCTAGCTACATGGCAGGGTAGTACAATATTTCCATATACAGAGTTCTAGCTACAGGGCAGATGTGTCCAACATGTCCATACACTGAGAGCTAGCTACATGGCAGAGCAGTACAACATGTCCAAATACAGTGTACTAGCTACATGGCAGGGTATTCCAATATTTCAATATACAGAGTTCTAGGTACATGGCAGATGTTTCCAATGTGTCCATACACTGAGAGCTAGCTAAATCGCTGACAAGTCCAACATGTCCACATACAGGTTAAAAGCTACATGTCAGATGAATCCTACAGGTTCATATATTGAGAGCTAGCTCCATGGCAGACAAGTCCAATATATTCATATACAGAGGGCTAGCTACAAGGCAGATGAGTCCAACATGTCTATAAACAGAGAGCTAGGTACATGGCAGAGTAGTGTAATATTTCCCTATACAGAGTTCTATCTACAAGGCAGATGAGTCCAGCTTGTCTATATACAGAGAGCTAGCTACATGGCAGGTTAGTGCAAAATTTCCATAAACAGAGTTCTAGCTACATGGAAGACAAGTCCAATATGTTCATATATAGAAAGCTACCTACTTGAAAGATCAGTCCAACATATCCATGTACAGAGAGCCAGCGTCATGGCAGAGGAGTCCAAAATGTGCATATAAAGAGAGCTAGCTACATGGCATGGTAGTCCAGAATTTCCAGATACAAAGTTCTAGCTTCAGGGCAGATGAGTCCAACTTGTCTATGTACAGACAGCTAGATACATGGCAGAGTAGAGCAACATTTCCAAATACAGAGATCTACATACAAGGCAGATGACTCCATCTTGTCTATATACAGAGAGCTAGCTACATGGAAGAGTAGTGCAACTTTTCCACATACAGAGTTCTAGGTACCTGGCAGATGAGTCCAACATGTCCCTACACTGAGAGCTAGCTACATGGCAGAGCAGTCCAACATGTCCATATAAAGGTTACTAGGTAAAGGGCAGATGAATCTAATATGTCCATATACTGAGTCCTAGCTACATGGCAGACAAGTACAATATGTTCATAAACATAGAGCAACCTACTTGGCAGATCAGTCCAACATACCCATGTATAGAGAGCTAGTTACATGGCAGACGATTCCAAAATGTCCATATACAGACAGCTAGCTACATGGTAGTGTAGTAAAACATTTCTATATACTTAGTTCTAGCTACATGGCAGATGTGTCAAAGGTGTTCATATACAGAGAGCTAACTACATGGCGACAAGTTCTATATGTTCATATACTGAGACCTAACTACTTGGAAGATCAGTCCAACATATTCACGTACAGAGAGCTAGCTATATGACAGACGAGTCCAAAATGTTCATATACAGAACGTAGCTACATGGCAGAGAAGTGCAACATTTCCATATACTGAGTTCGACATACATGGCAGATGTGTCCAACGTGTACATAAACTGAGAGCTAGCTACATGGCACAGTAGTCCAACATGTCTATATTCAGGGTAGTAGCCACATGTCAGATGTGTCCAACGTGTCCATATACTGAGAGTCACCTACATGGCAGACAAGTCCTATATGTTCATAAACAGAGAGCTACCTATTGGCAGATAAGTCCAACATATCCTTGTAGAGAGAGCTAGCTACATGGTAGACGAGTCCAAAATGTCCATATACAGAGAGCTAGCTACATGGCCGGTTCGTGAAACATTTCCATATACAGAGTTCCAGGTATATGGAACACGTGTCGAACGTGTCCATATAGTGAGAGTTAACTACTTGGCAGATGAGTCCAGCATGGCAGATCAGTCCAACAAATCCATGTACAGAGAGCTAACTACATGTCAGATGACTCCAAGATGTCCATAAACAGAGAGCTACCTACATGGCAGACAAGTGCATCATTTCCAAATACAGAGTTCTAGCTCCATGGCAGATGTGTCCAACATGTCCATATACTGAGAGCTAGCTACATGACAGAGTAGTCCAATATGTCCATATACAGGGTACTAACTGCATGGCAAATGAGTCCAACAAGTCCATATACTGAGAGCTACATGAACGACAAGTCCCATATGTTCATATACAGAGACCTAGCTACATGGCAGATCAGTCCAAAATATCCATTCACAGGGTGCTAGTGACATGTCAGACAAGTCCAAAATGACCACATACAGAGAGCTAGCTCCATGGCAGAG
>NW_006409026.1:316567-323971 GCF_000296735.1 Chrysochloris asiatica | reverse complement strand
AGAGTATTGCATCATTTCCATATACAGAGTTCAATCAACATGGCAGATGAGTTCAAAGTGCTCATATACTGAGAGCTAAGTACTTGGCAGGGTAGTGCAACATTTCCATCAACAGAGTTCTAGCTACAAGTCAAATGAGACCAATTTGTATTTCCACATATAGAGTTCTAGCTACATGGCAGATGTGTCCAATGTGTCCATATACTGAGAGCTAACTATATGGCAGATTAGTCCAACATGTCCATATACAGAGTACTAGCTACATGGCAGGTAAGTCCAACGTGTCCATGTACTGTGAACTAGCTGCATTGCAGATGTGTCCAACATGTCCATATACTGGGAGCCAACTACGTGGCACACAAGTTCAATATGTTTATATATAGAGATCTACCAACTTGGCAGAGCAGTCCAACATAACCATGTACAGAAAGCAACTACATGGCAGAGGAGTCCAAAATGTCCATATAGAAAGAGCTAGCTACATGGCAGTGTAGTGCATCATTTCCATATACAGAGTCCAAGCTACATGGCAGATGAGTCCAAAGTGTTCTTATACTCAGAACTAGCTACATGACAGAGTGTTCAACATGTCCATATACAGGGTACTAGCTACATGGCAGATGAGTCCAAAATGTTCATATACTGAGTTCTACTCACAAGGCAGATGAGTCCAACTTGTCTATACACTGAGAGCTAGCTACATGGCAGAAAAGTTCAATATGTTCATATACAGAGAGCTAACTACTTACCAAATCAGTTCAACATATCCATGTACAAATAGCTAGCTACATGGCAGACGAGTCCGAAATGTCCGTATACAGAGAGTTGACTACATGGCAGAGTAGTGCAACGTTTCCATATACAGAATTCTAGCTACAAGGCAGACGAGTCCAAAATGTCCATATACAGAGAGCTAGCTACATGGCACGGTAGTACAACATTTCCATATACAAAGTTCTACTTAAAAGAGAGATGAGTCCAACTTGTCTAAATACTGAGAGCTGGCTATAGGGCAGAAAAGTCCAATATTTTCATACACAGATAGCTAACTACTTACCAGATCAGTCCAACATATTCACATACAGAGAGCTAGCAACATGGCAGATGAGTCCCAAATGTTCATATAAAGAGAACTAGCTAAATGGCAGAAGAGTCTAAAATGTCCATATACAGAGAGCAAGCTATATGGCAGGGAAGTGCAACATTTCCATATAAAGCGTTCTAGCTACACGGCAGATGAGTCTTACTTCTCTATATACAGAGAGCTAGCCACATGGAAGTGTAGTCCAACATGTCCAAATACAGGGTACTAGCTACATGGCAGATGAGTCCCACCTGTCCATACACTGAGAGCTAGCTACATGTTAGACAAGTCCAATGTATTCATACACTGAAACTTACCTAGTTGGAAGATCAGTCCAAAAGAACCATGCCCTGAGAGCTTGCTACATGTCAGACGATTTAAAAATGTCCACATACAGAGAGCTAACTACATGGCAGAATAGTGCATAATTTCCATACACAGAGTTCAAGCTATATGGCAGATGAGTCCAAAGTGTTCATATACTGAAAGCTGGCTACATGGCAGAGTAGTCCAACATGTCCATTAAAAGCGTACTAGCTACCTGGCTAATGATTCCAACATGTCCATATACTGAGAGCTAGCAAGAGGGCAGACAAGTCCATTATGTTCATATACAGAGAGCTACCTACTTGGCAGATCAGTCCATCATATCCATGTACAGAGAGGCAGATACATGACAGACGAGTCCAAAATGTCCATATACAGACAGCAAGCTACATGGAAGGGTAGTGTAACATTTCCATATACAGACTTCTAGCTACAAGGCAGATTAGTCCAACTTCTCTATATACAGATTGCCAGCTACATGGCAGAGTAGTGCAACATTTCCATATACCGAGTTTTACCTACATGGCAGATGTGTCCAATGTGTCCATATATTGAGAGCTAGCTACATGGCAGAGTAGTGCATCATTTCCATATAGAGAGTTCAAGCTACATGTTAGATAAGTCCAAAGTGTTCATATACTGAGAGCTAGCTACATGGCAGACAATTCCAATGTGTTCATATAAGGAGTACTAGCTAACTGGCTAATGAGTCCAACGTGTCCATATACTGAGAGCTAGCTACATGGCAGACAAGTCCAATATGTTCATATACAAAGAGCTACCTACTTGGCAGATCTTTCCAACATATCCATATACAGAGAGCTAGCTACATGACAGAAGAGTCCAAAATGTCCATATTCAGAGAGTGAGCTATATGGCAGGGTACTGCACCATTTCCATATACAGAGTTCTAGCTACAAGACAGAAGAGTCTAACTTGTCTAAATACACAGAGCTAGCTACATGACAGAGTAGTGCAACATTTCCATATACAGAGTTCTAACTACATGGCAGATATGTCCAATGTGTCCATATACTGAGAGCTAACTACATGATAGATAAGTCCAACATGTCCATATACAGGGTACTAGTTACATGGCAGATAAGTCCAACTTGTCCATATACTGAGCGCTAGCTACATTGCAGATATGTCCAACATGTCCATATACTGGGAGCTAGCTACACGGCAGAAAAGTCCAATATATTCATATAAACAGTGATACCTGCTTGGCAGATCTGTCCAACATATTCATGTACAGAGAACTAGCTACATGGCAGACAAATCCAAAATGTCCATATACAGAGAGCTAGCAACATGGCAGGTTGTTGCAACGTTTCCATATACAGAGTTCTAGCTACAAGCATATGAGTACAACATGTAAATACCAATTGAAATATTTGAACAAATTGATCATGCACTGAAAGCACTCAGTAGTCAAAGCCAAGAAATTTGGAAGATGGATATCTGGCCAACCACTTAGAAGAGGTCCTTATTTGCCCCATTCTAGTGACCTCATATACAGAGAGCTACCGTCATAGCAGACGAGTTAAAATGTTCATATACAGAGAACTAGCTACATGGCAGGATAGTGCAACATTTCCATATACAGAGTTTTACTTACAAGACAGATGAGTCCACCTTGTCTATGTAATGAGAGCTAGCAACATGGCAGACAAGTCAAATATGTTCATATAGAGAGAACTACCTACTTGGCAGATCATTCCAACATGTCCATGTACAGATAGATAGCTACTGGCAGACGATTCCAAAATGTCCATATACAGAGAGCTAGCTACATGGCAGGGTAGTGCAACATTTCCATACACAGACTTCTAGCTATAAGGCAGAAGAGTCCAACTTGTCTATATACAGACAGATAGCTACATGACAGAGTATTGCAACATTTCCATATACAATGTTCTAGCTACATGGCAGATTTGTCCTACGTGTCCATATACTGAGAGCTACCTACATGGTAGATAAGTCCAACCTGTCCATATACAGGGTACTGTTTAATGGCAGATGACTCCAACTTGTCCATATACTGAGTGCTAGCTACATTGTAGATATGGCCTACATGTCCATATACTGGGAGCTAGCTACATGGCAGACAAATCCAATATGTTCATATTCAAAGAGCTACCTACTTGGCAAATCAGTCCAACATATCCATGAACAGAGAGCAAGCTACATGGCAGAGTAGTTCAACATGTCCATAAACAGGGTACTACATACATGCCAGATGTGTCCAACATGTCCATATACTGAAAGAAAACTACATGGCAGATCAGTTCAAAATATCCATGCACAGAAAGCTAACTACATGGCAGATGAGTCCAAAATGTTCATATACAGACAGCTAGCTACATGGCAGAATAGTGCATAATTTCCATATACAGAATTCAAGCTACATGGCTGATGATTCCTAAGTGTTCATATACTGAGAGCTAGCTACATGACAGAGAAGTCCAACATGTCCATATAAAGAGTACTAGCTACTTGGCTAATGACTCCAACATATCCATATACAGTGAGTTAGCGACTTGGCAGACAAATGCAATATGATCCTATACAGAGAGCTACTTACTTGTAAAATCAGTCCAACACATCCATGTACAGAGAGCTAGCTACATGGCAGACAAGTCCAAATTGTCCATATACAGAAAGCTAGCTACATGGAAGTGTCGTGTAACATTTCCATATACAGACTTCTAGCTACAAGACAGATTAGTCGCACTTGTCTATATACAGCTTGCAAGCTACATGGCAGGGTAGGGCAACATTTCCATATACCGAGTTCTAGCTACATGGCAGATGTTTTTAATGTGTCCATATACTGAGTGCATCCTACATGGCAGATCAGTCCAAAATATCCATGCACAGAGATGTCAGATGAATCCAAAATGTCCATATACAGACAGTTAGCTACATGGCAGAGTAGTGCATCATTTCCATATACAGAGTTCTAGCTACAAGGCAGATGAGTCCAACATTTCCATATACTTAGAGCTAGCTTCGTGGAAGACGAGTTAAAATGTCCATATACAGAGAGCTAGCTACATGGCAGGGTAGTGCAATATTTACATATACAGATTCTAGATATAAGGCAGATGAGTCCAACTTTTCTATATACTGAGAGCTAGCTACATGGCAGACAAGTTCAATATGGTCATATACAGAGAGCTACCTACTTGGCAGATCAGTCCAACATATCCATGTACAGATTTCTAGCTACATGGCAGATGAGTCCAAATGCTCTATATACAGAGAGCTAGCTATATGTCAGATTAGTGTAACATTTACATATACAGATTTGTAGCTACATGGCTGATGTGTCCAACCTATCCATATATTGAGAGTTAACTACATTGCAGATCAGTCCAAAATATCCATGCACAGAGAGCTAGTTACATGTCAGACGAGTCCAAAATGTCCATATGCAGAGAGAAAGCTATATGGCTGAGTAGTGCATCATTTCCATATACAAAGCTCACACTACATGGCAGATGACTCCACAGTGTTCCTATGCTGAGGTGGCTACTTGGCAGAGTAGTCCATCATGTCCATAAAAAGAGAATATGCTACGTGGCTAATGAGTCCAACATGTCCATACACTGAAAGCTAGTTACATGGCAAGGTAGTGCAACATTTCCATATACAGAGTTCTACTTAAAAGGCCGATGAGTCCAACTTGTCTATATACTGAGAGCTAACTACATGTCAGACCATTCCAATATGTTCAAATACAGAGAACTACCTAACTGGAAGATCATACCAACATATTCATGTACAAAGAGCTAGCTATATGGGATATGAGTCCAAAATAACCGTATACAGAGAGCTAGCTATATGGCAGGGTAGTGCAACATTTCCATACACAGAGTTCTAGCTACAAGGCAGATGAGTGCAACTTGTCTATATACAGAGAGCTAGATACATGGCAGAGTAGTGCAACATTTCCATATACAGAGTTCTAGCTACATGGCATATGTTTCCAACGTGTCTATATACTGAGAGCTAGCTACATGAAAGAGTAGTCCAACATGTTCATATTCAGGGTACTATCTACATGGCAGATGTGTCCAACATATCCATATACTGATAGCCACCAACATGGCACACAAGTCCTGTATGTTAATACACAGAGAGCTACCTACTTGTCAGATCAGTCCAACATATCCATGTACACAGAACTAGCTACATGGCAGACATGTCCAATATGTTCATATACAGATGGCTACCTACATGGCAGATTGGTCCAACATATCCACATACACAGAGCTACCTATATGTCAGAAGAGTCGAAATAGTCCGTATACATAGAGCTAACTATATGGCAGGGTAGAGCAACATTCCATATACAGAGTTCTAGCTACAAGGCAGATGTGTCCAACTTGTCAATATACTGAGAGCTAGCTACATGACAGATGTGTCCAACTGGTCCATATACATCTAGTCACCCAAATGGCAGACAAGTCCAATATGTTCATATACAGAGAGTTACTTACTTGGCAGATCAGTCCAACATATCCATGTACTGAGAGCTAGCTACATGGCAGACGAGTCCAAAATGTCCATATATAGAGAGGTAGCTACATGGCAGGGTAATGAAACATTTTCATATACAGAGTTCTAGCTTCAAGACAGATGAGTCCAACTTGTCCATATGCAGAGAGCTAACTACATGGCAGAGTAGTGCAGCATATCCATATTCAGTGTACTAGATACATGGTAGGTGTTTCCAACTTGTCCATATATTTAGATTCACCCACATGGCAGACAAGTCCAATATGTTCAAGTACAGACATCTAACTACTTGGCATATCAGTCCAAAATATCTATGTACAGAGAGCTAGCTACATGGCAGACAATTCCAAAATGTCCATATACAGAGAGCTAGCTACATGGCAGGGTAGTGTAACATTTCCATATACTGAGTTCCAGCTACATGGCAGATGTGTCAAAGGTATTCATTTAATGAGAGCCAGCTACATGCCATATGACTCTAACTACATGGCATATGCCAGAGTTCTATCTACATCACAGATGTGTCCAATGTGTCCATACACTGAGAGCTAGCAACATGTCGGAGAAGTCCAAAATATCTACATACAGTGTACTAACTACATGGCATATGAATCCAACATGTCATATGCCATGTAGAGAGCTACCTACTTGTGAGATCAGTGTAATATACCCATGAACAGAGAGCTAGCTACATGGCATACAAGTCTAAAATGTCCATATAAAGAGAGTTAGCTACATGGCAGGGTAGAGCAACATTACATATACAGAGTTCTAGCTACAAGGCAGATGAGTCCAACTTGTCCATATATAGAGAGCTAGCTACATAGCAGTGTAATGCAACATTTCCATATGCAGAGTTCTAATTACATGGCAGATGTGTCCAATGGGTCCATATACTGAGTGCTACTTCATGGCAGACAAATCCTATATTTTCACATGCAGAGAGTTAGCTACCTGGTAGATCAGTCCAGCATATGCATTTACAGAGAGCTAGCTACATGGCAGACGAGTACCACTTGTCTATGTAAAGAGAGTTAGCTACATGGCAGAGAAGTGCAACATTTCCATATAGAGAGTTCTAGCTACATGACAGATGTGTCCAACGTGTCCATATACTGAGAGCCACCTACAAGGCAGACATGTCCAATATATTCATATACAAAGACCTACCTACTTGGCAGCTCAGTCCAACATACCCATGTACAGAGAGCTAGCTACATGGCAGACGAGTCCAAAATATCCATATACAGAGAGCTAGCCCATGGCAGGGTAGTGTAACATTTCCATATACAGAGTTCTAGCTACAAGGCAGATGAGTCCAACTTGTCTATATACGGAGAGCTAGGTATATGGCAAAGGAGCTCTGGTAGCGTAGTGGTTACGAATCAGGCTGCAAACCTTAAGGTCAGCGGTTCGAAACTATGAGTCACTCCGCGGGAGAAAGATGAGGCTTTCTACTCCCGTAA
>NW_006409026.1:315234-316441 GCF_000296735.1 Chrysochloris asiatica | reverse complement strand
AGTTCTAGCTACATGGCAGATGTGTCCAACATGTCCACATACTGAGAACTAGCTACATGGCAGAGTAGTGCAACATGTCAATATTCAGGGTACTAGCTTCATGGCAGATGTGTACAACATGTCCATATACTGAGAGTCACCTACATGGCAGGTATGTCCAATATGTTCATGTACCAAGAGCTACCTACGTGGCAGATCAGTTCAACGTATCAATGTACAGAGAGCTAGCTACATGGCAGACAATTCTAAAATGCCCATATACAGAGAGGGAACTAAATGGCAGGATAGTGCAATATTACCATATACTGACTTACAGCTACATGGCAGATGTGTCAAAAGTATTCATATAATGAGAGCTAGCTACATGGCAGACATGTCCAATATGTTCATATACAGAGAGCTACAAACTTGGCAGATTAGTGTAACATATCCATGTACAGAGATCCATGGCACACAGATCCAAAATATCCATATACAGAGAGTTAACTACATGGCAGGGTAGTACAACAATTCCATATACAGAGTTCTATCTAAAAGGTATATGAGTCCAATTTGTCTATATACAGAGAGCTAGCTACATGACAATGTAGTGCAACATTACCATATATAGAGGTCTAGCTTCATGACAGATGTGTCCAACTGGTCCAAATACTTCTAGTCACCCGTATGGCAGACAAGTCCAATATGTTCATATACAGAGATCTACCTACTTGGCAGATCAGTCCAAAACATCCACATACAGAGAGCTAGCTACATGTCAGACAAGTCAAAAATGTCCATATAAAGAGAGCTAGCTACATGGCAGGGTAGTGCAACATTACCAAATACAGATTCCTAGCTACAAGGAAGATGAGCCCAACTTGTCTATATACAGAAAGCTAGCTACATGGCAGAGTAGTGCAACATTTCCATATACAGAGTGTGAGCTACATGTCAGATGTGTCCAATGTGTCCATATACTGAGAGCGAGCTACATGGCAGAGTAGTCCAGCATATCCATATTCAGGGTACTAGCTACATGGCAGATATGTCCAACTTGTCCATATACTTTGATTCACCCACATGCAGACAAGGCTAATATGTTCATATACAGAGAGCTACCTTAATGGCAGATCAGTGAAATATATCCATGTACAGAGAGCTAGCTACATGGCAGACGATACCAAAATGTCCATATACAGAGAGCTAGCTACATGGCAGGGTAGTG
>NW_006409026.1:295424-315134 GCF_000296735.1 Chrysochloris asiatica | reverse complement strand
GATACCAAAATGTCCATATACAGAGAGCTAGCTACATGGCAGGGTAGTGAACCATTTCCATATACTGAGTTCTAGCTTCATGGCAGATGTGTCAAAGGTGTTCCTATACAGAGAGCTTCCTACTTGGCAGATCAGTGTAACATGTCCATGTACAGAGAGCTAGCTACATGGCAGACGATACCAAAATTTCCATATACAGAGAGGTAACTACATAGCAGGGTAGTGCAACATTTCCATATACTGAGTTCCAGCTACATGGCAGATGAGTCAAAGGTATTCATTTAATGAGAGCTAGCTACATGGCAGGCATGTCCAATATGTTCATATACAGAAAGCTACCTGCTTGGCAGATTAGTGTAACATATCCATATATAGAGAGCAAGCTACATGGCACACAGGTCCAAAATGTACATATACATAGAGCTAACTACATGGCAGGGTAGTACAACATTTTCATATACAGAGTTCTACCTACAATGCAGATGAGTCTAACTTGTCTATATACAGAGAGCTAGCTACATGGCAGTGTAGTGCAATATTTCCATATACAGAGTTCTAGATACATGGCAGATGTGTCCAACTGGTACATATACATCTAGTCACCCATATGGCAGACAAATCCAATATGTTCATGTACAGAGAGCTACCTACTTGGCAGATCAGTCCAACATATCCATGTACAGAGAGGTTCTTACATGTCACACAATCCAAAATGATTATATACAGAGAGCTAGCTACATGGCAGTGTAATGCAACATTTCCATATGCAGAGTTCTAACTACATGGCAGATGTGTCCAACATGTCCATATACTGAGTGCTAGCTTCATGGCAGAGTAGTACCTCATTTCTATATAGAGAGTTCAAGCTTCATGGCAGCTGAGTCCAAAGTGTTCATATAATGAGAGCTAGCTACATGGCAGAGTAATCCAACATGTCCATATATAGAGTACAAGCTACCTGGCTAATGAGTCCAACATGTCCATATAGTCAGAGCTAGCTACATGACAGAGAAGTCCAATATGTTCATATACAGTGAGCTACGTACTTGGCAAAAAGCTTGCTACATGGAAGATGAGTCCAACTGGTCCATATACAGAGAGCTATCTACATGGCAGAGTAAAGCAACATTTCCATATACAAAGTTCTAGTTACATGGTAGATATGTAGAACGTGTCCATATACTGAGAGCTACCTACATGGCAGATCAGTCCAACATGTTCATATATAGGGTACTAGCTACCTGTCAGATGAGTCCACCATGTCCATATACTGAGAGCTAGCTAAATGGCAGACAAGTCCAATATGTTCATATACAGAGAGCTACCTACTTGGCAGATGAGTTCAACTTATCCATGTACAGAGAACTAGCTACATCACAGACATGTCCAAAATGTCCATATACAGAGAGCTAGCTACGTGGAAGGGTAGTGAAACATTTCCAAATACAGAGTTCTACTTACTAGGCAAATTAGTCCATCTTGTGTATACATTGAGAGCTAGCTAAATGGTAGACAAGTCCAATATGTTCATATACAGAAAACTACCTACTTGGCAGATATTTCCAACATATCCATGTAAAAAGAGCTAGCCCCATGGCTGACAAATCCCACATGTACATATACAAAGAGTTAACTACATGTCAGGTTAGTGCAACATTTTCATATACAGAGTTCTAGCTTCAAGACAGATGAATCCAACATGTCCATATACAGAGAGCTAGCTACACGGCAGGGTAGTGCAACATTTCCATATACAGAGTTCTAGCTACAAGGCAGATGAGTCCAACATGTCCATATACTGAGAACTAGCTTCATGGCCAACAAGTTAAAATGTCCATATACAGAGAGCTAGCTATATGGCAGGGCAGTGCATCATTTCCATATACAGGGTTCTACTTACAAGGCAGATGAGTCCAACTTGTCTATATACAAAAGTTAGCTACATGGACGAGTAGTGCAACTTTTCCAAATACAGAGTTCTAGCTATCGGGCAGATATGTAAAACTTGTCTTTATACAGAGAGCTAGCTACATGTGGACTAATGCAACATTTTCATATACAGAGTTCTAGCTACATGGCAGATGTGCCAAATTGTCCATATACTGAGAGTGAACTACATGTCAGACAAGCTCAATATGTTCATATACAGAGAGGTAGCTACTTGGCAGATCAATCCAACATATCCTTGCACAGAGAGCTACCTACATGGCAGATGATTCCAAAATGTCCATATACAGAGAGATAGCTACATGCAGACTAGTGCATTATTTCCATAAACAGATTTCTAGCTACATGGCAGATGATTCCAACATGTCCATATACTGAGAGCTATCTACATGGCAGACAAGTCCAATACCTTCATATACAAAGATCTAGTTACATGGCAAAACAGTCCAACATATGAATGTACAGAGAGCTAGCTACATAGCCATATACAGAGAGTTAGCTACATAGCAGAGTAGTGCATCATTTCCATATACAGAGTTCTAGCTACATATCAGATGTGTCCAGTGTGTCCATATACTGAAAGTTAGCTACAGGGCAGAGGAGTCAAACATGTCCATATACAGGGTACGAGGTACAAGGCAGAGGAGTCCACCTTGCCTATAAACAGAGAGCTTGGTACATGACATAGTAGTGCATCATTTCCATATGGAGAATTCAAGCTACATGGCAGATGAGTCCATAGTGTTCATATACTGAGAGCAAGCTACATGGCAGAGTAGTGCAACATGTCCATATACTGGATACTATCTACATGGCAGATGACTCCTACATGCCCTTATACTGAGATCTAGATACAAGGCAAACAATTCCAATATATTCATATACAGAGAGCTAGCGACATGGCAGGGTAGGGCAACATTTCCATATACAGAGTTGTAGTTACATGGCAGATGTGTCTAACGTGTCCATATACTGAGAGCTAGCTACATGGCAGAGTAGTCCAACATGTCCAAATACAGGGTGCTAACTACATGGCAGATGAGTCCATCATGTCCACATACTGGGAGCTACATACAAGGCAGACAAGGCCAATATGTTCATATACAGAGAGCTACCTAACTGTCAGATCAGTCCAACATATCCATGGACAGTAAGCTAGATACATGGCAGATGTTTCCAATGTGTCCATATACTGAGAGCTGCCTACATGGCAGATCAGTCCAAAATATCCATGCACAGAGAACTAGCTACATATCAGAAGAATTCAAAATGTCTATATACAGAGAGAGAGCTACATGCCAGAGTAGTGCATCATTTCCATATACAGAGTTCTAGCTACATGGCAGATGAGTCCAATATGTCCATAACCTGAGAGCTAGCTACCTGGCAGATAAGTCCCATATGTTTATATTCAGAGAGCTAGCTACATGGCAGGGCAGTGCACCATTTCCATATACAGAGTTCTAGCTACATGGCAGATGTGTCCAATGTGTCCACATACTAAAAGCTAACTACATGGCAGAGTGTACCAACATGTCCATATTCAGGGTACTAGCTACAAGGCAAACGTTTCCAACTTATCCATATACTGAGAGCTAGCTACATGGCAGACAAGTCCAATGTGTTCATATACATAGAGCTACCTACTTGGCAGACCAGTCCAACATATCCTTGTACAGAGAGCTAGCTACATGGCAGACAAGTCCAGTATGTTCATATACAGAGAGTTACCTACTTGACAGATCACTTCAACATATACATAAATAGAGTTCTACCTACATGGCAGATGTGTCCAATGTATACTTATACTGAGAGCTAGCTACATGGTAGATCAGTCCAAAAAAATCCATGCACAGAGAGCTAGCTACATGTCAGATGAGTCCAAAATGTCCATATACAAAGAACTACCTTCATGGCAGTGTAGTGCATCTTTACCAAATACAGAGTTGTAGCAACATGGCAGATGAGTCCAACATGTCCTTATACTGAGAGCTAGCTACATGGCAGACAAGTCCAATAGGTTGATACACAGAGAGCTACATACTTGTCAGATCAATCCATCATATCCATCTACAGAGAGCAAGCTACATGCCAGATGTGTCCAAGGTACCTACTGAATATCTGGTAGACAAGTCCAATATGTTCATATATAGAGAGATACCTACTTTACAGATCAGTCCAAAATATCCATGTACAGAGAGCTAGCTACATGGCAGAGTAGTCCAACATGTCCATATACTGAGAGCTACGTACATGGCAGAAAAGTCCAATATGTACATATATAGTGAGCTACCTACTTCGCAGATCAATCCAACATACTCGTTTACAGAGTTCTAGTTACATAGCAGATGTGTCCAAAGTATCCATATACTGAGAGCTACCTACCCTGAAGATCCGTCTAAAATATCCATGCACAGAGAGCTAGCTACAAGTGAGAAGAGTCCAAAATGTCCATATAGTGAGAGCTAGCTACATGACAGAGTAGTGCATCATTTCCATATACAGAGTTCTAGCCACATGGCAGATGAGTCCAAAATGTCCATATACTGAGAGCTAGCTACATGGCAGACAAGTCCATTATGTTCATATTCAGAGAACGACCTACTTGGCAGATCAATCCAACATATCCATGTCCAGAGTTCTAGCTACATGGCAGATGTATCCAACGTGTGCATATACTGAGAACAACCTACATGGCAGATCAGTCCAAAATATTCATGCACAGAGAGCTAGCTACATGTCAGATGAGTCCCAAATGTCCATATACATAGAGCTAGCTACATGCCAATGTATTCCATCTTTCCATACACAGAGTTCTAGCTACATATCAAAGGAGATCAAAATGTCCATATACTGAGAGCTAGCTACAAGGTAGACAAGTCCAATATGTTTATATACAGAGAGCTAGCTATATGGCAGGGTAGTGCATCATTTCCATATACAGAGTTCTAGCTAAATGACAGAAATGTCCAGTATGTTCATATACGGAGAGCTACCTACATGTCAGATCAGTCCAACATATCCATGTACAGAGAGCTAGCTTCATGTCAGATGAGTCCAAAATGTCCATATACAGAGAGCTATCTACATGGAAGAGTAATGCTTCATATCCATATACAGTGTTCTAGCTACATGGCAGATGTGTCCAACGTGTGCATATACTGAGAGCTAGGTACATGGTCGACAAGTCCAATATGTTCATATACAGAGCGCTACCTCCTTTAAAGATCAATCCAACATATCCATGTATAGAGTTCTACATACATAGCAAATGTGTCCAACGTGTCTAAATACTGGGAGCTACCTACATTTCAGGTCAGTCAAAAATATTCATGCACAGAGAGCTAGCTACATATCAGATGAGTCCAAAATGTCCATATACAGAGAGCTATCTACATGGAAGGGTAATGCTTCATATCCATATACAGTGTTCTAGCTACATGGCAGATGTGTCCAACGTGTGCATATACTGAGAGCTAGGTAAATGGTCGACAAGTCCAATATGTTCATATACAGAGCGCTACCTCCTTTAAAGATCAATCCAACATATCCATGTATAGAGTTCTACATACATGGCAAATATGTCCAACGTGTCTAAATACTGAGAGCTATCTACATGGCAGATCAGTCCAAAATATTCATGCACAGAGAGCTAGTTACCTGTCAGAAGAGTCAAAAATGTTCATATACAGAGAGCAAGCTACATGCCAATGTAGTGCATCTTTCCATACACAGAGTTCTAGCTACATGTCAGATGAGACCAAAATGTCCATATACATAGAGCTAGCTAAAGGGCAGATTCGTGCATCATTACCTTATACAGAGTTCTAGCTACATGGCAGATGAGTCCAACAGAGAGCTACCTACTTGGAAGATCAGCTACCTACTTGGAAGATCAGTACAACATATCCATGTACAGAGAGCAAGCTAAATGGCAGACGAATCCAAAAGGTCCATATACAGAGAGCAAGCTACATGCCAAAGTAGTGCATCTTTTCCATATACGGAGTTCTAGCTACATGGTAGATGAGTCCAACATGTCCATATACAGAGAGCTAGCTACAGGGCAGATGTGTCCAACCTGTCCATATACTGAGAGCTACCTACATGGCAGATCAGTCCAAAATATCCATGCACAGAAAGCTACCTACATGGGAGACAAGTCCAATATGTTCATATACAGAGAGCTAACTACATGGCAGGGTAGTGCATCATTTCCATATACAGAGTTCTATTTACATGCCAGACATGTCAAATATGTTCATATACAGAGGGCTAGCTAATGGCAGATCAGTCCAACATATCCATGTATAGAGAGCTAGCTACATGGAAGAGTAGTGCATCATTTCCATATACAGAGTTCTAGCTACTTGGCAGATGTGTCCAATGTTCCCGTATACTGAGTGCTAGGTACATGGCAGAGTAGTCCAACATGTTGATATACAGAGTACGAGCTACATAGCAGAGGAGTGCAACTTGTCTATATACAGTGAGCCAGCTACATGGCAGTGTAGTGCATCATTTCCATATATAGAGTTCAAGCTACATGGTAGATGAGTCCAAAGTGTTCGTATACTGAGAGCTAGCTACATGGCAGACAAGTCCATTATGTTCATATACAGAGAGTGACCTACTTGGCAGATAAATCATACATATCCATGTACAGATTTCTAGGTACATGGCAGATGTGTCCAACGTGTCCATATACTGAGAACTACCTACATGGCAGATCAATCAAAAATATTCATGCACAGAGAGCAAGCTACATGTCAGAATAGTCCAAAATGTCCATATACAGAGAGCAAGCTATATGCCAGAGTAGTGGATCATTTCCACATACAGAGTTCTAGCTACATGGTAGATGAGTCCAACATGTCCATATACAGAGAGCTAGCTACAGGGCAGATGTGTCCAACATGTCCATATACTGAAAGCTACCTACATGGCAGATCAGTCCAACATATCCATGCACAGAGAGCTAGCTACGTGGGAGAAAAGTCCAATATGTTCATATAGAGAGAGCTAACTACATGACAGGGTAGTGCAACATTTCCATATACAGAGTTCTAGCTACATGTCAGAAATGTCAAATATGTTGGTATACAGAAGGCTGGCTACATGGCAGATCAGTCCAACATATCTATGCATAAAGAGCTAGCTACAGGGCAGAGTAGTGCATCATTTCCATATACAGAGTTCTAGCTACTTGGCAGATGTGTGTAACGTTCCCATATACTGAGAGATGGCTACATGGCAGAGTAGTCCAACATGTTGATATACAGAGTAAGAGCTACATGGCAGATGAGTGCAACTTGTCTATATACAGAAATCTAGCTACATGGCAGTGTAGTGCATCATTTCCATTATACAGAGTTCAAGCTACATGGTAGATGAGCCCACAGTGTTCATATACTGAGAGCTAGCTACATGGGAGACTAGTCCTACATGTCCATATACTGGGTACAAGCTACATGGCATATGAGTCCATAATGTACAAATATTGAGATCTAGCTACATGGCAGACAAGTCCAATATGTTCTTATATAGAGAGCTAACTACTTGGCAGATCAGTTCAACATATCCGTGTACAGAGAGCTAGCTACATGGCAGATGAGTCCAAAATGTCCATATACAGAGAGCTAACTACATGGCAGATGTGTTCAACGTGTCCATAAACTGAGAGCTACCTACGTGGCAGAGTATTCCAACATGAACATTTACAAGGTACTAGCTACATGGCTGATGGTCCAACATGTCCATATACTGAGAGCTAAGTATATGGCAGACAAGTCCAATATGTTCATATTCAGAGAGCGACATACTTGGCAGATCAGTTCAACATAACCATGTATAGAGAGCTAGCTACATGGCAGGGTAGTGCAACATTTCCATATACAGAGTTCTAGCTAAATGGCAGATGAGTCCAATATGTATATGTACATATGTTGAGAGCTAGCTACATGGCTGACAAGACCAATATGTTCATCTGCAGAGAGCTACCAACTTGGCAGATCAATCCAACATATCCATGTAGAGTGAGCTAACCACATGGCAGATTTGTCCAACATGTCCATATACTGAGAGCTGCCTACATGGCAGATCAGTTTTAAATACCCATGCATAGATAGCTAGTTACATGTCAGACGTGTCCAAAATGTCCATATACAGAGAGCTAGCTGCATGGCAGAGTAGTTCATCATTTCCATATACAGAGTTCAAGCTCCATGGCAGATGAGTCCAAAGTGTTCATATACTGACAGCTAACTATATGACAGAGTAGTTAAACATGTCCATATACAGGGTACTAGGTACATGGCAGATGAGTCCAACATGTCCATATATTGAGAGATAGCTACATGGCAAACTAGTCCAATATGTTCATATACAGAGAGCTAGCTACATGGCAGGTGAGTGCACCATTTCCATATACAGAATTCTAGCTAAATGGCAGACGTGTCCAACGTGTCCATATACTGAGAGTTAACTACATGGCAGAGCAGTCCAACATGTCCATATACAAGGTACTTGCTACAAGGCAGATGAGTCAATCATGTCTATAAAATGAGAGTTAGTTACATGGCAGACAAGTTCAATATGTTCCTATACAGAGAGCTACCTACTTGGCAGATTAGTCCAACATATCCATGTACAGAGAGCTAGCTACCTGGCAGGGTAGTTTAACATTTCCATATACAGAGTTCTAGCTACAAGGCAGATAAGCCCAACTTGTATATATAGAGAGAGCTAGCTACAGGGCAGAGTACTGCAACATTTCCATATACAGAAATCCAGCTACATGGCAGATGTGTCCAACATGTCCATATACTGAGAGCTAGCTTCCTGGTAGACAATTCCAATATGTTCATATACAGATAACTACCTACTTGGCAGATCATTCCAACATATCCATGTACAGAGAGCTAGCTACATGGCACACGACTCCAAAATGTCCATATACAGAGAGCTAGCTACATGGCTGGGTAGTGCAAGATCTCCATATACAGAGTTCTAGCTACAATGCAGACGAGTCTAACTTGTCTATATACAGAGAGCTAGCTACATGGCAGAGTAGTCCAACATGTCTATATAAAGAGTACTAGCTTCCTGGCTAATTAACTCATCGTGTCCATATACTGAGAGCTAGCTGCATGGCAATAAAACCCAATAGGTTCATATACACAGAGCTACCTACTTGGCAAATCAGTCCAACAGATGTATATACAGAGTGCTAGCTACATGTCAGATGAGTCCAAAATTTCCTTATACAGAGAGCTAGCTATATGGCAGGGTAGGGCAATGTTTCCATATACAGATTTCTAGCTGCAAGGCAGATAAGTCCATCTTGTCTATATAGAGAGAGCTAGCTACATGGCAGGGTAGTGCAACATTCCCATATACAGAGTTCTAGCTACAAGGCAGATGAATCCAACTTGTCTATATACAGAACTAGCTACATGGCCGTGTATTCCAACATGTTCATATACAGGGTACTAGCTACATGGCAAATGAGTCCAACATGTCCATATACTGAGAGCTAGCTAAATGGCATACAAGTCCAATATGTTCAAATAGAGAGAGCTACCTACTTGGCAGATCAGTCCAACATATCTATGTACAGAGAGCTATCTTCATGGCAGAGGAGTCCAAAATGTCGATATACAGAGAGCTAGCTACATGGCAGCGTTGTGCAACATTTCCATATACAGAGTTCTAGGTTTAAGTAAGATGAGTTCAACGTGTCTATATACAGAGAGCTAGCTACATGGCAGAATAGTGCAAGATATCCATATACGGAGTTCTAACTACCTGGCTCATGTATTCATCTTGTCCATATATGGAGAGTAACCTACATGGGAGATCAGTCCAAAATATTCATGCACAGAAAGTTTACTACATGGCAGACTAGTCCAAAATATCCATATACAGAGAGCTAGCTGCATGGTTGGCAGAGTAGTGCATCATTTCCATATACAAAGTTCAAGCTACATGGCAGATGAGTCCAAAGTGTTCATATACTCAGAGCTAGCTACATGGTAGAGTAGTCCAACATGTCTATATACAGGGTACTAACTACATGGCAGATGAGTTCAACATGTCCATATACTGAGAGTGAGCTACATTGCAGAAGTGTCCAACATGTCCATAAATTGCGAGATAACTACACGTCAAACAATTTCAATATGTTCATATACAGAGAGCTACCTGCTTGGCAGACCAGTGCAACATATCTATGTACAGAGAGATAGCTACAAGGCAGACGAGTCCAAAATATCCTTATACAAAGCCCTAGCTACATGGGAGAGTAGTGCAACATTTCCATTTACAGAGTTCTAGCTACAAGACAGAAGAGTCCAACTTGTCTATATCCAGAGTGCTAACTACATGGCAGAGTAGAGCAACATTACCATATACAGATTTTTAGCTACATGGCATATGTTTCCAACAAGTCCATATACTAAGAGATACCTACATGGCAGATTAGTCCAACAAGTCCATATACTGAGAGCTAGCTTCATGGCAGACAATTTCAATATGTTCATATACAGAGTGCTAACTACTTGGCAGATCAGTCCAACATATCCATGTACTGAGTGCTAGCTTCACGGCAGACAAGTCCAATATTTTCATATACAGAGAGCTAGCTACAATACAGAGTAGTGCAACATTTCTAAATACAGAGTTCTAGCTACAAGGCAGATGAGTCCAAAATTTCCATATACTGATAGCTAGATTCATGGCAAACGAGGCCAAAATGTCCGTATACAGAGAGTTAGCTACATGGCATGGTAGTGCAACATTTCCATATACAGAGTTCTAGCTACATGACAGATGTGTCCAACGTTTCCACTTACTGAGAGCTACCTACATGATAGATCAGTCCAAAATATTCATGCCAAAAGAGCTAGCTACATGGCAGAGGAGTCCAAAATGTCCATATACAGAGAACTAGCTACATGGCAGAGCAGTGCACAACTTCCATATACAGAGTTCAAGCTACATGGAAGATGAGTACAAAGAGTTCATATACAGAGAGCTAGCTACATGGCAGAGTAGTCCAACATGTCCATATAAAGAGTATTAATTTCATGGATAATTAATTCAACGTGTCCATATACTGAGAGGTAGCTACAGGGCACAAAAGTCCAATATATTCATATACAGAGAGCTACCTACTTGCCAGATCAGACCAACATACCTATGTACAGAGAGTGAGCTACATGTCAGAATAGGGCGACATTTCCATATACAGAGTTCTAGCAACAAGGCAGATGAGTCCAAAATGTCCATATACAGAGAGCTAGTGACATGGCATGATAGTACAACATTTCCATATACAGAGTTCTAGCTACAAGACAGATGAGTCCAACTTGTATATATACAGAGCTAGCTACATGTCCGTGTAGACCAACATGTCCATATACAGGTTACTAGCTACATGGGAGATGAATCCATCATGTCCATGTACTGAGAGCTAGTTTCATGGCAGAAAAGTTCAACATGTTCATGTACATCGATCTACCTACTCGGCAGAGCAGTCCAACATATCCATGTACAGAGAGCTAGCTACGTGGCAGACAAGTCCAAAATGTGCATATACTGAGAGCTGGCTACATGGCAGGGTAGTGCAACATTTCCATATACAGAATTCTAGCTACAAGTCAGATAAATCCATCTTGTCTATATACAGAGAGCTAGCTACATGGCAGACTAGTGCACCATTTCCATTTACAGAGTTCTAGTTGCATGGCTGATGTGTCCAACATGTCCATATAGAGAAAACAACTTACATGGCAGATTAATCCAAAATATTCTTGCACAGAGAGCTAGCTACATGGCAGATGAGTCCAAAACATCCATATACAGAGGGCTAGGTACATGGCAGAGTCATGCAGCATTTCCATATAGAGAGTTCAAGCTACATGACAGATGACTCCAAAGTGTTCATATACTGAGAGCTAGCTACACGGCAGAGTAGTGCAACAAGTCCATATAAAGAGTACTAGCTACCTGGCTAATGAGACAAATGTGTCCATATACTGAGAGCTAGCTACATGGAAGAGCAGTCGAAAATATCCATGCAACGAGAGCTATATACATGTAGGACGAGTCCAAAATGTCCATATACAGAGAGCTAGCTACACGTCAGAGCAGTGCACAATTTCCATATACAGAGTTCGAGCTACAAAGCAGATCAGTCCAACTTGTCTATATACAGAGAGCTAGCTTCATGGCAGATTAGTACAAAATGTCCATATATACAGAGCTAGCTACATGACAGGGTAGGGCAACATTTCCATATACAGGGTTCTAGTTTTAAGGCAGATGAGTCCAACTTGCTTTATATAGTGATCTAACCAAGAGACAGAGTACTGCAACATTTCCGTAAATAGAGTTCTAGCTACATGGCACAGTAGTCCAAAATGTCCATATACTGAGAGCTACCTACATGGCAGGGTAGTGCAACATTTCTATATAAAGAGTTCTAGCTACAAGGCAGATTAGTCTAACTTGTCTATATACAGATAACTAGCTACATGGCAGAGTATTGTAGCATTTCCATATACAGAGTTCTAGCTACATGACAGATGTGTCCAACGTGTCCATATATTGAGAACTAGCTACATGGCAGACAAGTCCAATATGTTCATATACAGAGAGCTACCTACTTAGTAGATCAGTCCAACAAATCCATGTACAGAGAGCTAGCTACATGGCACACGACTCCAAAATATCCATATACAGAGAGCTAGCTAATGTCCATATACTGAGAGCTACCTATAAGGCAGACATGTCCAATATGTTCATATACAGAGAGCTACCTACTTCGCTGATCATTGTTACGTATCAATATACAGAGAACTAATTACATGGCACAGTAGTGCAACATTTCCATATGCAGAGTTCTAGCTACAAGGCAGATGAGTCCAACTTGTCTATGTACAGAAACATAGCTACATGGCAGAGTAGTGCAACATTTCCATATACAGAGTTCTAGCTACATGGCAGATATGTCCAACTTGTCCATATACTGAGAACTAGCTACATGGCAGACAAGTCCAACATATCCATGTAGAGAGCTAGCTACATGGCAGAGTAGTGCAACATTTCCATATGCCGAAATCCAGCTCCATGGCAAATGTGTCCAACACACAGCTAGCTACATTGAAGAGTAGTGCACCATTTCCATATACAGAGTTTTAGCTACATGGCAGATTTGTCCAACTTGTCCATATACTGAGAGCTAGCTACATGGCCGACAAGTCCAATATGTTCATATAAAGAGAGCTAAATACTTGGCAGATCAGTCCTACATATCCATGAACAGAGATCTAGCTACATGGCAGACATGTCCTAAATGTCCATATACAGAGAGTTAGCTAGATGACTGTTTAGTGCAAAATTTCCATATACAGAGTTCTAACTACAAGGCAGATGATTCCAACTTGTCTATATATAGACAGCTAACTATATGGCAGAGTAGTGCAACATTTCCATATACAGAGTTCTAGGTACATGGCAGATGTGTCCAATGTGTCCATACACTGAGAGCTAGCTACATGGCAAAGCAATCCAATATGTCCATATACATGGTACTAGCTTCATGTCAGATGAATCCAACAGGTCCATATATTGAGAGCAAGCTACATGGCACACAAGTCCAATATATTCATATAAAGTGAGCTACCTACTTGGCAGATCAGTTCAACATATCTATGTACATAGAGCTAGCTACATGGCAGACGAGTCCAAATTGTCCATATATAAAGAGTTAGCTACATGGCAGTGTAGTCCAACATTTTCATATACAGACTTCTAGCTACAAGTCAGATGAGAACAACTTGTCTATAATATAGTGATCTAACTTCATGGCGTAGTGGTTACGAATTGGGCTGCGAACCTTAAGGCCAGCATTTCGAATCTACCACCTGCTCCACGGGAGAAAGATGAGGTGTTCTGCTCTCGTAAAGATTTACATCCTCGGAAACCCTGTACAGGGTTGCTATGGGTCAGATCCGACTCGATGGCACTTAACAACAACAACAACAACTTCATGGCAGGGTAGTGCAACATTTCCATATACAGAGTTCTAGGTACATGGCAGATGTATCCAATGTGTCCATACGCTGAGAGCTAGCTACATGGGAAAGCTCGCCAAAATGTCCATATAAAGGGTACTAGGTACATGGCTGATGAGTCCACCTGTTCAATATATTGATAGCTAGCTACATGGCAGACAAGTCCAATATATTCATATAAAGAGACCTACCTACTTCGCAGATCAGTCCAACATATCCATGTAAAGACAGATAGCTACATGGCAGATGAGTCCAAAATGTCCATATACAGAGAGCTAGTGACATGGTAGGGTAGTGGAACATTTCCATATACAGATTTCTAGCTACAAGGCAGATTAGGCCAACTTGTCTCTATAGAGACATCTAATTTCATGGCAGAGTAGTGCAACATTTCCACATACAGAGTTCTAACTACAAGGCAGATGATTCCATCTTTTCCATATGCAGAGAGCTAGGTGTATGGCAGTGTAGTGCAACATTTCCATATATTGAGTTGTAACTACATGGCAGATGTGTCTAACGTGTCCATTTACTGAGAGCTAGCTACATGGCAGACAAGTCCAATAAGTTCATATACAGAGGGCTACCGATTTGGCAGATCAGTCCAACATATCCATGTACAGAGAGCTATCTACATGATAGACGAGTTCAAAATGCCCATATATAGAGAGCTAGCTACATGGCAGTTTAGTGCAACATTTCCATATATAGAGTTCTAACTACAAGCCAGATGAGTCCAACTTGTCTATATACAGAGATCTGACTACATGGCAGAGTAGTGCAACATGTCCATATACAGGGTATTAGCTACATGGCAGATGTTTCCAATGTGTCCATACACTGAGAGGTAGCTACATGGTAGAGCAGTCCAACATGTCCATATACTGGGTACTAGCTACATGTCAGAAGAGTCAAACAAGTCCATATACTGAGGGCTAGATACATGGCAAAGTAGTACAACATGTCCATATTCAGGGTAGTAGCTACATGGAAGAAGTGTTCAAAGTGTCCATATATTGATAGCCACCTACAGGCAGACAAGTCTCTGTTAATATACAGAGAGCTACACTGAGAGTGAGCTACAAGGCAAAGTAGTCCAACATGTCCATATACAGGGTACTAGCTACATGGCAGATGAGTCCATCATGTCCATATACTGAGAGCTACCTACATGGCAGATCAGTTCAAAATATCCAAGAACAGAGAGCTAGGTACATGTCAGACGAGTCAAAAATGTCCATATACTTAGAGCTAGCTACATGACAGAATAGTGCATCATTTCCATATACAGAGTTCAAGCTACATGGCAGATGAGTCCAAAGTGTTCATATACTGAGAAGTCGCTACTCGGATGAATAGTCAAACATGTCCATATACAGGGTACTGGCAACCTGGCTAATGAGTCCAACATGTCCATATACTGAGAGCTAGCTACATGGCAGACAAGTCCAAAATATTCATTTATGGAAAGCTACTTCTTGTCCGATCAATCCAACATATCCATGTACAAAGAGCTACCTACATGGGAGACGAGTCCAAAATGTCCATATACAGAGAAATATTTACAGGGCAGGTTAGTGCAACATTTAAATATACAGTGTTCTAGCTACATAACAGATGTGTCCAAATGTGTTCATATATTGAGAGCTACTTACATGGCAGACAAGTGCAATATGTTCATATACAATAGCTACCTAGTAGGCATATCAGTCCAACATATCCATATACAGAGAGCTAGCTACATGGCAGACGAGTCCAAAATGTCCATATACTGAGAGATAGCTACATGGCATGGGAGTGCAACATTTCCATATACAGAGTTATAGATACAAGGTAGATGAGTCCAACTTGTCTATAAACACTGAGCTAGCTGGATGGCAGTGTAGTGCATCATTTCCATATACAGAGTTCAAGCTACACGGCAGATCAGTCCAACATGTCCATATAAAGGGTACTAGCAACCTGGCTAATGTGTCCAACATGTACATATTCTGAGAGCTAACTACTTGGCAGACAAGTCCAATATGATCATAAACAGAGAGCTACCTACTTGACAGATCAAATCAACATATCCATGTACAGAGAGCTAGCTACATTCTAGATGAGTCCAAAATGTCCATATACAGAGAGCTAACTACATGGCAGGGTAGTGCAACATTTCCATATACAGAATTCTAGCTACAAGGCAGATGAGTCCAACTTTTCCATATATAGACAGCTAGGTACATGGTAAAATAGTGCAACATTTCCCTATACAGAGTTCCAGCTTCATGGCGTATGTGTACAACGTGTCCATATTCTGAGAGGTAACTACATGGCAGATCAATTCAAAATACTGATGCACAGAGAGCTAGCTACATGTTAGACGAGTACAAAATGTACATATACAGAGAGCTAGCTACATGGCAGAGTAGTTCAATATTTCCATATACAGAGTTCTAGCTACATGGCAGATGTGTACAACGTGTCCATATACATGGTACTAGCTACCTGGCTAATGAGTCCAACATTTCCATATAATGAGAACGAGCTACATGGCAGACAAGTCCTCTATGTCCATATACAGAGTGCTAACTAGTTGGCATATCAGTCAAACATATCCATGTACAGAGCAGTAGCTACATGGAAGACATGTCCGAAATGACCATATACACAGAGTTAGCTATATGGCAGGGTAGTGCATCATTTCCATATACAGAGTTCTAGGTACAAGGCAGATGATTCCAACTTGTCTATATAAAGAGAGCTACCTAATTGGCAGATCAATCCAACATATTCATGTACAGAGAACTAGCTACATGGCATAGTAGTGCAGCATTTCCATATACAGAGTTCTAGGTACATGACAGATGTGTCCAATGTGTCCATACAATTAGAGCTAACTGCATGGCAGAGCAGTTCAAAATGTCCATATACAGGGTACTAACTACATGGCAGATAAGCCCAACATGTCCATAAACTGAGAGCTAGCTATATGGCAGACAAGTCCAATATGTTCATTTACAAAGAGATACCTAGTTGGCATATCAGTCCAACATATCTATGTACAGAGAGCTAGCTACATGGCAGACGAGTCCAAAATGATCATATACAAAGAGTTATCTACATGGCAGGGTAGTGCATCATCTCCATTTATAGAGTTCAAGCTACATGGCAGAGGAGTCCAACGTGTTCATATACAGAGAGCTACCTACATGGCTGAACAATCCAACATAACCACGTAAAGAGAGCTAGCTACATTGCAGATGAGTCCAAAGTGGCCATAAACTGAGAGATAGCGACATGGCAGAGCAGTCCAAAATATCCATGTACAGAGAGCTACCTACATGTCAGACAAGTCCAAAATGTCCATATACAGAGAGCTAACTACATGGCAGGGTAGTGCAACAATTACATATATAGATTTCTAGCGAAAAGGCAGATGAGTCCAACTTGTCCATATACTGAGAGCTAGCTACATGACAGAGTAGTTCAACATTTTCATATAACGAGTTCTAGCTACATGGCAGATATGTCCAAGGTGTCCATATACTTAGAGCTTCCTACATGACAGATCATTCTAACATTTCCATGTATAAGTTCTAGCTACATGGCAGTTGAGTCCAACTTGTCTATATACTGAGAGCTAGCTACATCGCAGAGTAGTCCAAAATATCCATGTCAGACGAGTCCAAAATGTCCATATACAGAGAGCTAGCTACATGGCACGGTAATGCAACATTTCCATATACAGATTTCTAGCTACAAGGCAGTTGAGTCCAACTTGTCTATATACAGAAAGCTAGCTACATGGCAGAGTAGTTCAACATGTCCATATACAGGGTACTTGCTACATGGCAGATGAGTCCTACATGTCCATATACTGAGAGCTATCTACATGGCAGACAATTCCAATATGTTCATATACAGAGTGTTACCTACCTGGCACATCAGCCCAACATATCTATTTAAGGAGTTAGCTATATGGCAGATGACTCCAACTGGAATCTGATAAGTGGTGCCCAACGTGGGGCTTGAGTACGAAAGGCTAAGTAGCGGACCCTCTTCAATGAGACTCAAAGAACAAGGGTGCATGGACATACACTATGAGGAGAAGAAATTAAGTCAGGTAAGTATGGAGAATAAACCGGGAATAGCTCGGTATGTAAATATGCTTAAAGATATGCTCAGAAACAGAGAAGTAAAAGTAGAGCATGGTCAGCTTTGTAAATTTATAGATTTTGTAAATGCAGTTTGTCCTTGGTTCCCTGAAGATAGGATTGTAGATGAAAAATTATGGAATAAGATAGGACATGATTTGCAGGAATTTTATGCCAAGAACGGGCCCGCTCGGGTGCTCGCTGATACTTTTATTTAGTGGAGGATTTTCCGGGATACTTTCGATTTCAGTAGCGACTGTCCAACAAGCCCAGACAAAGAAATTAAACCATCCATGCCCAGCGCGCCTGATAACATCTACCATAACCTTAGTCCTCTTAAGAAAAAGACCATAGATTTAAAAAAAAAAAAAAAAAAGGGACTCTGATGGAGCTGTTGTTTTGTGGCCAGACCCTCCATCCTCCACCATGCCTGCTGTTTATCCAGTTAGCAAAGAGACAGTTAAGGAAGAGGCTCACAGAATTGCTGATATCAATCAACAGCAAGGGCAAGGGGGTGCCAAGTTTGACATGCTTGTTGGAGAAGGGAATTTTCCAACTTTGCAGAAACAAATTGAGTACCCTATGCCTGTCTATGCCCAAATTAACCAGTGTGGGCACAAGGCATGATAAAGTATACCCAATACAGGGAAGCAGACCACCGAACTTTCAAAAGTTCGCCAGGGTCCTGATGAGCCTTTTCAGGACTTTGTTTCTCGATTGCTTATTACAGCTGGTCACATCTTAGGCGACTCTCCAGATTTCTTAAGCCCGAAAGATCAGGTTGAGTTAAAAAAGAAAGCTGCCAAATTCCATCGGAGTTATTTGGACTTTCTCTTTCATGAAAGACCTCCTTGCATGAATATACCTCCCCATAACTCCACTAAAGGTGGTAACCTCCTACCCAGCAGTGTTGCAACTTTAATAATGAAAGGTAGGAGAAAATGCCGAGTTATTTAGAAAATATTTCTCTAAAATCATCAGTCATTTTACCCCAGATTATATAATCACTTTTTTTGCAGGACAATGCAGATTGGCAAATTACCTTGGAAATTTTTTTCAGGACAAACTCAATCCCACCATACCAGTAACCCCTTGCTTCAATTTATTAATAAACATTCTGTAGCTTTCTCTTTGCAGTTTCTCAATGAACCTCTCCCTGAACCTGTTGATACAGTTTTGGCTAACCGCCAAGCTATAACTCTTATTAGAGTAATTTCACATGTGCAGCAAACTGCGGAAATTTTGGCACAAAAGACAGCCACTTCCCACTCCACGAAGCATAGAAGTGTCCACTGAAGGGCCATCTGAAGGCGTGTCTCCACCAGCACGCACAGGCTCCAACAGATCGACGTTTAATTTCTCCCCTCCAAAATCTGTCTCTACCACATCTGGCAAATCTGCCACCGACTCCTCCACGATGAACTGGGGACAATTGAAATGCTTAACAGAGCCCACTATGAGAACTGTTAACTCTTAGAAAGCTGAGACAACTCCAAAGACTCTCTTTGTTGCTATGCTTGTAAATTTTGCTTGTCAGGTATTGGGAA
>NW_006409026.1:292189-294693 GCF_000296735.1 Chrysochloris asiatica | reverse complement strand
AGAAAATATTAAAGCTAGGATGACTTCTGCATGTCATCATAATTACAAGTGGATATGTGTAACACCTCTGTCCTACAATGTCACAGTCATTACCAGGCCTCAAAGTAAGGCTCATCTTAAAGGCATTTGGAACAACGCAGACATTTCATTCAATACACAAGCTGTACATTCACAAATTAGATCTATTAATCAGGCACACTTACAGTCTACCTCCTTAGGACAGGTGGCTGCATCTTCAGTCAATTCTATTAGGCACACAGTCTCAACTAGTTCCTTTTGAACACTAATCATTAATGCATCTATTTTTGCAATCATACTTATATTAATTTTTTTCCTGTCTAAAGTTGACCATTACAGCTGTTCAACAAAACGTTCTTACACTTCATTTAAAAAATAAAGGGGAAGGAGATGGTGGAGGCCATGCGAGGGACCCTGAACATGAAGGACCCTAAACAAACAGGGCCACAATGGGTCCCCCCTTTGTAACACAAGGCCCCAGGAGGGATCTCATGTGGGGACTCTGCTGTCTCCGTCTCTTTGTTTTAATCAGCTTATTTTTAATTTTCTTGATTTTATAATAAAAGTTTTCAGTAGAATCTTAGTAAGAAATATATTAGAGATTTAAAACTTGCACATTCACACCATATTCAATCATGCGTAGTCCTAAAGAATGCTTCTCACACTAACAATAAGTTTCACCACTAGGAAAAACCAGCTAAAGTTTTTTGCCAATTCAAGTTTAAGATTACATTCAACATTCTGTGTAGTTTCGGTCAGGTGCATTAAGACCTTTAGAAAATTAGCAAAAATGCAATTGAGAGCTAAAGGAATAGTATTAGATCATAAGCAGAAATTTAACTGGATGTTTTGTATAAAGAAGTTGTTAAGGAAGTTATTCTGTTTCTTCTTAGCTACAAAATATTTTTTTATGCTTCTTGTATTTCTCGTTTAATTAATCATGAGAAACAATTGTGTTGTCAGTTACCATAGCAAATAATGACTAGATACATGTTGTGATTAATGAATCTATAGAAAATAATAGGTGAAGGTAGAAATAGGAGTTGAGATTTAGAATTATGTTTTAAAGTTAACGTGACATTTTTAGAGCAATGAGGCTTTGTTACAGAAATCAGATATTGTCTAACTATGTAAAGGGTGACAAGAAAGATTTTGATATTATTGATGTTCTATATTGAAATGATTAATATGTATGATTTAGACCAATACTTTGAAAAGAATGATTAATAGATTAATGGTAGAGAGTAGTATAAAAGCTGTTTGAGAAGTTTCATTTAAATTGCTCTGGGTGCAACCTCACCTTGTGGATCGATGCCCTAGCGCCTAACATGACCCTTGCAGTCCTAAAAAGACCAGCCTATGTGTTGTTGCCAGTAAGCATCTCCCAAGAGTGGTATGATGACATCGGCCTTCAGATTGTCAATGAGTTTACCATGTTGCTTTCTAGATCAAAGCGAGGACTTGGACTTATAATTATGGGTGTAGTGTTTTTTATCACCTTGCTTGTTTCTTTCACCACCACCACAGTTGCACTTACTGAAGAAATTCAGACTGTGATTACTCTCAACAAGCTGATGTACAATCTTACCTACAACTGGGATCGGCAAGAAAAAAATTGATCTAGCCATTGAACATCGCCTAAATGGAATGTATGATAATGTTAACTTACTTGTGGATACTTTGGAGAAGGTCGTAGTCTGGCAATTCCTCGCGTGCCATGCAGATTGTGTAACTAAGCTTGTGTATAATGCCTCAGCCATGCTTTGGCCCATAATGCAGGCCCATCTGAACGGAGTATAGATTGCTGAGAATATCAGCCAAGAATGGAATGAGTTACAGGCACAAATAATTGCTATGCATTATGCTCCATGTTGGGCGCCAATTATCGGATTCCAGCTTCGATCGTGGGTTACTTGAGGGAGGGGCGAGGATTAAGTGATCAGATAAGGGACACAAGCTGATGGCAAGTGACAAAGTTTATTATAGAAAACGTGACTTATATAGTACTTTTGCGTTAGGTCATAGCTTGGCACTGTCTAACAGTTTCAATTTCCTGGCTGTGTCTCACTTCTTGGTAGGTGAGACTTATCTCAACCTTGACCATTAGATGGCACCACTGCAGGCTCCTGACACACATACAGAAAGCTAGCTACATGACAGAGTAGTGCAACATTTCTATATAAAGAGTTCTAGCTACATGGCGTATTTGTCCAACGTGTCCATATGCTGAGAGCTAGCTACATGGCTGAGTAGTCAAAAATATCCAGGCACTGAGAGCTAGATACATGTCAGACGAGTTCAAAATATCCATTTACAGAGAGCTAGCTACATGGCAGATTAGTGTATCATTTCCATATACAGAGTTCAAGCTACATGGCAGATGAGTCCAAAGTGTTCATATAATGAGAGCTAGCTACATGGCAGAGTAGTCCAACATGTCCAAATAAAGAGTAATAGCTACCTGGCTAATGAGTCCAACATATCCA
>NW_006409026.1:289069-291924 GCF_000296735.1 Chrysochloris asiatica | reverse complement strand
ACAGAGAGCTAGCTACATGGCAGATAAGTCCAACATATCCAAATAGAGTATTAGCTCTCTAGCTAATGAGTCCAACATGGCCATATACTGAGAGCTAGAATTATGGCAGACAATTCCAATATGTTCATATACAGACAGCTACCTACTTGGCAGATCAGTCCAAAATATCCATGTACAGAGAGTTAGTAACATGGCAGAAGAGTTCAAAATGTCCATATAAAAAGAGCTAGCTACATGACAGGGTATTTAACATTTCAATATACAGAGTTCTAGCTAGAAGGCAGATGAGTACAACTTGTCTATATACAGAGAGATAGCTATATGGCAGGGTAGTGCAACATTTCCATGAACAGAATTCTAGCTACAAGGCAGATGAGTACAACATGATCATATTCAGGGTACTAGCTTCATGGCAGATGTCTCCAATATGTCCATATACTTAGAGCGAGCTACATGGCAGAGCAATCCAACATGTCCATATAAAGTATACTAGCTTAAGGCAGATGAGTCTAATTTGTCTATGTACAGAGAGCTAGCTACATAGCAGAGTAGTGCATCATTTCCATACACAGAGTTCAAGCTACTTGGCAGATGAGTCCAAAGTGTTCATATACTGAGAGCTAGTTACATGGCAGAGTAGTGCAACATGTCCATATACAGGGTACTAAATACATGGCAGATGAGGCAACATGTACATGTACTGAGAGCTAGCAACATGTAAGACAAGTCCAATATGTTCATATACAGAGACCTAGCTACATGGCAGGGTAGTGCAACATTTCCATATACAGAGGTCTAGCTACATAGCAGATGTGCCCAACATGTCCGTATACTGAGAACTAACTACATGGCAGATCAGTCCAAATTATCCATGCATAGAGAGCTAGCTACATGTCAGGCGAGTCCAAAATGTCCATATACATAGAGCTAGAAACATGACAGAGTAGTGCATCATTTCCATATACAGAGTTCAAGCTACATGGTAGATGAGTCCAAAGTGTTAATGTACAGAGAGATAGCTACATGGCACAGTACTCCAACATGCTCATATAAAGTTAACTAGCTACTTGGTTAATGATGGCAACCTGTCCATATATTGAAACGACTCGACGGCACTTAACAACAACAACACCAGCTACATAGTAGAAAAGTCCAATATGTTCATATACAGAGAGCTAACTACAAGGCAGATCAGTCCAACATATCCATGTACAGAGAGTAAGCTACATGGCAGACGAGTCAAAATGTCCATATACAGAGAGGTAGCAACATGACAGGGTTGAGCAACATATCCACATACAAAGTTCTAGCTACAAGGCAGATGTGTCCAATGTCTCCATATACTGAGACCCAGCTACTTGGCAGAATAGACCAACATATCCATATACAGGGTACTAGCTAAATGGCAGATGAGTCAAACATGACCATATACTGATAGCTAGCTACCTGGCAGACAATTCAAATATGTTATGTTGATAGTTACATAACAGGGTAGTGCAACATTTCCAAATACAGAGTTCTAGCTACATGGCAGACGTGTTCAACGTGTCTATATACAGAGAGTTACTTACTTGTCAGGGTAGTGCAAAATTTCCACATACAGAGTTATAGCTACAAAGCAGACGAGTCTAAATTGCCTATATACAGAGAACTTGCTACATGACAGAGTAGAGCATCATTTCCATATACAGAGTTCTAGCTACATGGCAGATGTGTCCAAAGTGTCCATATACTAGAGATAACTACATGACAGATCAGTCCAATATATCCATGTACAGAGAGCAAGCTACATGTCAGATGAGTCTAAAATGTCCATATACAGAGTTCTAGCTACATGGCAGATGTGTCCAACGTGGCCATATGCTGAGAGCTAGCTACATGGCAGAGTATTCCAACATGTCCATATACAGGTACTAGATTCATGGCAGATGACTCCAACATGTCCCTATACTGAGAGGTAGCTACATGGCATAGTAGTGCAACATTTCCATATGAAGTATTCAAGCTACAAAGCAGATGAGTCCATCTTGTCTATATATTTAAAGCTACCTACATGGCAGACATGTCCAACATGTTCATATACAGAGAGCTACCTCCATGGCTGATCATTCCAACATATCCATTTACGGAGAGCTAGTATCATGGCAGACCAGTCCAAATGTCCATATACAGAATGCTATCTACATGGCAGGGTAGTACAATATTTCCATACACAGAGTTCTAGCTACAAGGCAGATGAGACCAAAATGTCCATATACAGACAGCCAGTTGCATGGCAGGGAAGTGCAACATTTACATATACAGAGTTCTAGCTACAAGGCAGATGAGTCCAACTTGTCTATATACAGAGAGCTAGCTACATGGCAGAAGAGTCCTACAAGACCAGGTACTGATAGCTAGCTACATGGCAGACAAGCCAAGTATGATCATATACAGAGAGCTAGCTACATGGCAGGGTAGTGCAACATTTCCATATACAAAGAATTAGCAACATGGCAGATAAGTCCAACATTTCCATGTACTGAGAGCTAGCTTCATGTCAGATAAATGTCCATGTACAGAGAGCTAGCTATATGGCAGGGTAGATAAACCTTTCCATATACAGAAGTCTAGCTAAAAAACAGATGAGTCCAACTTGTCTGTATACTGAGAGCAAGCTATGTGGCAGAAAAATCCATTGTGTTCATATACAGAGAGCTACCTACTTGGAAGATCAGGCAATCATATCCATGTACAGAGAGCTATCTATATGGCAGACGAGTCCAAAATGTCCATATATAGACAGCCAGCTACATGGCAGGGAAGTGCAACATTTCCATATACAGAGTTCTAGCTACAAGGCAGATGAGTCCAAC
>NW_006409026.1:281931-288969 GCF_000296735.1 Chrysochloris asiatica | reverse complement strand
AGACAGCCAGCTACATGGCAGGGAAGTGCAACATTTCCATATACAGAGTTCTAGCTACAAGGCAGATGAGTCCAACTTGTCTATATAAAGAGAGATAGCTACATGGCAGATGTGTCCAACATGTCCATATACTGAGAGCTAACTACATGGCAGATCAGTGCTAAATATCAATGTACAGAGAGCTAGCCACATGGCAGATGAGTCCAAAATGTCCATATACAGAGACCTAGCTTCATGGCAGACAAGTCAAAAATGTTCATATACAAAGAGATAACAACTTGGTAGGGTAGTTCAACATTCCCATATACAGAGTTTCAGCTACATGTCAGAGTAGTCCAACGTGTCCATATACAGGTTATCAGCTAAAAGGCAGATAACTTCAACATGTCCATATACTGGAGATCTAACTACTTGACACACAGGTCCAATATGTTCATTTAGGTACATGGGAGGGTAGTGAAACATTTCAATATACAGAATTTCAGCTACATGGCAGATGCGTCCAACGTGTCCATATACTGAGACCTAGCTACATGGCAGAGTAGTCCAACATGTCCATATACAGGGTACTAGCTTCATGGCAGATGTGTCCAACATGTCCTAATACTGAGAGTTAGCTACATGGCACACATGTCCAATATGTTCATATACAGAGAGCAAGATACATGGTTGGGGAAGAGCAACATTTCCATATACAGATTTCTAGTTACAAGGCAGATGAGTCCAACTTGTCTATATACTGAGAGCTAGCTACATGGCAGACAAGTCCAATATGTTAATATACAGAGAGTACCTACTTGCCAGATCAGTCCATTATATCCATATACAGAGAACTAGCTACATGGCAGACGAGTCCAAAATGTCCATATAGAGAAAGCTACCTACATGGCTGAGTAGTAAAACAATTCCATATACAGAGTTGTAGCTTCAAGGCAGATGATTCCAACTTGTCTGTTTACAGAGAGCTAGTTACATGTCAGGGTAGTGCAACATTTCCAAATACTGAGTTCTAGTTACATGGCAGATGTTTCCAAAGTGTCTACATACTGAGAGATACCTACATGGCAGATCAGTCCAAATTATCCATGCACAAATGAGTCCACAATGTTCATATGCAGAGAGCAAGCTACATAGCAGAGTAGTGAATAATTTCCGTATACAGAGTTCAAGCTGCAGGCAGACCAGTCCAAATTGTCCATATACAGAGAGCTAGCTACATGGCAGGGTAGTGCAACATGTCCAAATACAGAGTTCTAAATACAAGGCAGATAAGTCTAACTTGTCTATATACATAGAGCTAGCTTCAAGGGAGAGTAGTGCAAAATTTCCTTATACAGAGTTCTAGCTGCATGGCAGACATATACACCGTGTCCATGTACTGAGAGCTAATTACATGGCAGATCAGTCCACCATGTCCATATACAGGGTACTAGCTACATGGCAAATGAGTACAACATTTCCATATACTGAGAGCTAGCTACATGAAAGACAAGTCCAATATATTTAATATACAGGGAGCTACCTACTTGGCAGATCAGTCCAACATATCCAGAGAGCTAGCAATATGGCAGAAAAGTTCATAATGTCCATATACAGAGAGCTAGCTACATGGCAAAGTAGTGCAACATTTCCATATACAGAGTTCTAGCTACAAGGCAGATGAGTCCCATTTGTCTATCTACAGAGAGCTAGATACATGGCAGAGTAGTGCAACATTTCCATATGCAGAGTTCTAGCTACATGGCAGATGTGTCCAATGTGTCCATATACTGAGAGCTACCTACATGGCAGATCAATCCAACATGTCCATATACAGGGTACTAGCTACATGGCAGATGAGTCCAACTTGCTCATATACTGATTGTTAGATACATGGCAAACAAGTCCAATATGATCATAAACAGAGAGCTAGCCACATGACACAGTAGTCCAGCATGTCCATATTAAGAATACTAGCTTACTGGTTAATGATTCCAATGTGTCCATATACTGAGGGCTAGGTACATGGCAGACAAGCCCAATACATTCATATACAGAGAGCTACCAACTTGGCAGATCGTCCAACATATACATGTGCGGATATCTAGCTACTTGGCAGACAAATCCAAAATGACCATATACAGAGGGCTAGCCACATGGCAGGGTAGTGCAACAATTCCATACAAATAGTTCTAGCTACAAGGCAGAGGATTCCAACTTGTCTGTTTACAGAGAGCTAGCTACATGTCAGGGTAGTGCAACATTTCCATATACTGAGTTCTAGCTACAAGGCAGAATAGACCAACTTGTCTATATAAAGAGAGCTAGCTATATGGCAGTGTTGTGTAACATGTCCATATACAGGGTACTAGATACATGGCAGATGAGTCCACCATGTCCATATACTGAGAGTGAACTACATGGTAGACAAGTCCAATATATTCATATACAGAGAGCTAGCTTCATGGCAGCATAGTGCATCATTTCCATATGCAGAATTCTAGGTACATGGCAGATGTGTTCAAAATGTCCATATACAGAGAGCTAGCTACATGTCAGACGAGTCCAATATGTTCATATACTGAGAGCTAACTACTTTTCAGATCAGTCCAACATATCCATGTACAGCGAGCTAGCTACATAGCAGATTAGTCCAATATATCCATGTACAGAGAGCTAACTACATGGTACTGTAGTGCAATATATCCATATACACAGTTCTACGTACAAGGTAGATGAGTCCAAGTTGTCTATATACAGAGAGCTAGCTACATGACAGCGTTGTGCAACATTTCCATAT
The DNA here is from genome assembly GCF_000296735.1 of Chrysochloris asiatica. Lineage (NCBI taxonomy): Eukaryota > Metazoa > Chordata > Mammalia > Afrosoricida > Chrysochloridae > Chrysochloris > Chrysochloris asiatica. The sequence goes on along the minus strand of NW_006409026.1, from coordinate 286,190 downwards.
ACAGAGTTCTAGCTACAAGGACAAAGATTCCAACTTGTCCATATATTGAGAGCTACCCACATGGCAGAGTGGTCCAACATGTCTATATACAGAGATCTAGCTACAAGACAGACAAGTCCAACATGTCTTTATACAGAGAGCTAGCTACATGGAATGGTTGTGCAACATTTCCATATAGCGAGTTTTAGCTACAAGGCAGTTGAGTACATCTTGTCTATATACAGAGAGCTAGCTACATAGCAGGGTAGTACAACATTTCCATATATAGACTTTAGCTTCATGGCATTTGTGTCTACCGTGCCCATATACTGAGACCTAGCTACATGGCAGATGAGTCCAACATGTCCATTCTGGGAGCTAGCTACATGGCTGACACGTCCAATATGTTCATATACAGACAGCTGTCTACATGGCAGTGTAGTGCAACATTTCCATATATAGAGTTCTAGCTACAAGCCAGATGATTTCAACTTGTCTATATATAGACAGCCAGCTATATAGCAGAGTTTTGCAACATTTCCATATACAGAGTTCTAGGTATGTAGTAGATGAGTCCAATGTGTCCATACACTCAGAGCTAGCTACATGGCAGAGCAGTCCAACATGTCCATATACTGGGTACTAGCTACATGTCCGATGAATCTAAATGTCCATATATTGAGAGCTAGATACATGCCAGAGTAGTACAACATGTCCATATTCAGGGTAGTAGCTACATGGCAGAAGTGTTCAACGTGTCCGTATACTGAGAGCCACCTGCAGGGCAGACAAATCCTATATGTTAATATACAGAGAGCTACCTACTTGGCAGATCAGTTCAACTTGTCCATGTACAGAGAGCTAGCTCCATGGCAGATGAGTCCAACATGTCCATATACAGAGAGTTAGCTACATGGCAGGGTAGTGCAACATTTCCATATACAGGGTTTTAGTTACAAGGCAGATGAGTCCAACGTTTCTATATACATAGAGGTAGCTACATGGCAGAGTAGTGCAACATTTCCATATACAGAGTTCTAGGTACATGGCAGATGTCTCCAATGTGTCCATACATTGAGAGCTAGCAACATGGCTGACCAGTCCAACCTGTCCATATACAGGGTACTAGCTACATGTCAGATGATTCCAACAGGTCCATATATTGAGAGCTAGTTACATGGCAGACAAGTTCAATATATTCATATAAACAGAGCTACCTACTTGGCAGATTAGTTCAACATATCCATGTACAGAGGGCTAGATACATGCCATACGAGCACAAAATGTCCATACACAGACAGTTATCTAGATGGCAGTTTAGTGCAACATTTCCATGTAGAGTTCTAACTACAAGGCAGATGATTCCAACTTGTCTATATACAGAGAGCAAACTATATGGCAGTGTAGTGCAACATTTCCATATATAGAGTTATAACGACAAGTCAGATTAGTCCAATTTATCTACATATAGACAACTAGCTATATGGCAGAGTATAGCAACATATTCCTATATAGAATTATAGGTACATGACAGATGTGTTCAAAGTGTCTATACACTGAGAGCTAGCTACATGGCAGAGCAGTCCAACATGTCCATACACTGGGTACTAGCTACATGTCAGATGAGCCCAACAAATCCATATTCTGAGGGCTAGATACATGACAGGGTAGTACAAAATGTCCATGTTCAGGGTAGTAGCTACAGGCAGAAATTTTCAACGTGTCCATATACTGAGACCCAAATACAGGGAAAACAAATCCTATATGTTAATATACAGAGAGCTACCTCCTTGGCAGATCAGTCCAACATATCCATGTAAAGAGAGCTAGCGACATGTCAGACGAGTCTAAAATGTCCATATACAGAGAGCTAGCTACATGGCAAGGTAGTCCAACTTTTCCACATACAGGCTTCTAACTACAAGGCAGTCGAGTACAACTTGTGTATATACGGAGAGCTAGCTACATTGTAGAGAAGTGCACCATTTCCATATACAGAGTTCTAGCTACATGGCTGATGTGTCCAACGTGTCCATATAGTGAGAGCTAGCTACATGGCAGACAAGTCCAATATGTTCATATACAGAGAGCTATCTACTTGGCAGATCAGTCCAACATATCCATGTAAAGAGTTCTAGCTACAAGGCAGATGAGTCCAAATTGTCTATATACACAGAGTTTGTTACATGGCAGAGTACTACAACATGTCCATATTCAGAGTCTTAGCTACATGGCAGATATGTACAACGTTTCCATGTACTGAGAGATAGCTTCATGGTAGACAAATCCAATATGTTTATATATTGGGAGCTACCTACTTGACAGATCACTCCAAAATATCCATATACAAAGAGCTAGCTATATGTTAGACAAGTCCAAAATGTCCATATACAGAGAGCTACCTACATGGCAGCGTATTGCAACATTTCTATATGCAGAGTTCTATCTACAGGGCAGATTAGTCCAACTTTTCTACATACAGAGAGATAGCTACATAGCAGAGTAGTGCAGTATTTCCATATACAGAGTTCTAGCTACATGGCAGATGTGTTCAATCTGTCCATATACTGAGAGTTAGCTACAAGGCAGACAAGTCTAATGTGTTCACATACAGAGAGCTATATACTTGGCAGATCAGTCCAACATATCCTTGTACAGAGAGTTAGCTACATGGCAGACAAGTCCAAAATGTCCATATAGAGAGAGCTAGCCACATGTTTAGGGTAGTACAACATTTCCATATACAGACTTCTACCTCTAAGAAAGATGAGTCCAACTTGTCTATATATAGAGAGCTAGCTACATGGCAGAGTAGTGCAACATTTCCATACACAGAGTTCTAGCTACATGGCAGATGTGTCCATATACTGAGAGCTAGCTACATGGCAGATGTGTCCAACATGTACAAATACTGGGAGCCACTTATAGGACAAACAAGTCCAATATGTTCATATACAGAGAGCTACCTACTGGACAGATCAGTCCAACATATCCATGTACAGAGAGCTAGCTTTATGGCAGACGAGTCCAAAATGTCCATATACAGAGAGCTAGCCACATGGCAGGGTAGTGCAACATTTCCATATGCAGAGTTCTAGGTACAAGGCAACTGAGTCCAAAGTGTCTATACACAGAGGGCTAGCTTCATGTCTTCGCAGTGCAACGTTTCCATATACAGAGTTCTAGGTACATGACAGATGTGTCCAACTTGTCCATATACTGAGAGCTAGCTACATGGCAGATTAGACCAACATGTCCATATTCAGGGTACTAGCTACATGGCAGATGTTTCCAATGTGTCCATATACTGAGAGCCACCTACAGGGCAGACAAGTCCATTTTATTCATATAACGAGAGTTATCTACTTGGCAGATCAGTCCAACATATCCATGTACAGAGAGTTAGCTACATGACAGGAAAGTCCAAATTATCTATATACAGAGAGCTAGCTACATGGCAGATGTGTCCAACGATTTCATATACTAAGAGCTCACTACATTGCAGACAAGTCCTATATGTTCATATACATCGAGCTACCTACTTGGAAGATCGATCCAACATATCCATGTACAGAGAGCTAGCTACATAGCAGATGTGTTCAATGTGTCCATACACTGAGAGCAAGCTACATGACAGAGTAGTCCAACATGTCCATATACAGGCAGATGACTTCAACATGTCCATATAATGAGAGCTATCTACATGGCAGACAAGTCCTATATGTTCATATACAGAGAGCTAGTACATGGCAAGGTAATGCAACATTTCCATATACAGAGTTCTAGCTACAAGGCAGATGAGTCCAACTTTTCTATATGAAGAGAGCAGCTACAGGGCAGAGTTTTGCAACATGTCCTTTTACAGTGTACAAGCTCCCTGGCTGATGAGTCCAACAAGTCCATACACTGAGAGTAAGCTACATGGTAGACAAGCCCAATATGTTCATGTACAGAGAGCAACCTTCTTGACCGATCAGTGTATCCTAACCACGTACAGAGAGCTAGCTACTTGGCAGACAGTTCCAAAATGTCCATATAGAGATAGCTAGCTACATAGTAGGGTAGTGCAACATTTCCATATACATAGTTTTAGCTACAAGGAACATGAGTCCAACTTGTCTATATACAGAGACCTAGCTACATGGCAGGGTAGTGTAACATTTCCATATACAGAGTTCTATCTACAAGGCAGATGAGTCCAACTTGTCTATATACAGAGAGTTAGCTACATGACAGAATAGTGCAATATGTCTATATACAGGGTACTAGCTATACAGCAG
>NW_006409026.1:276878-280186 GCF_000296735.1 Chrysochloris asiatica | reverse complement strand
TAGCTACCTGGCTGATGAATCCAACATGTCCATATTCTGAGAGCTAGCTATATGGGAGACAAGTCCAATATGTTCATATACACAGAGCTACCAACTTGGCAGATCAGTCCAACATATCCATGTACAGAGAGCTAGCTACATGGCAGACGAGTCCAAAATGTTCATATGCAGAGAGCTAGCTACATGGTAGGGAAGTGCAACATTTCCATATATAGAGTTCTAGCTAGAAGGCAGATGAGTCCAACTTGTCTATATACAGAGAGCTAGCTACATGGCAAAGTAGTGCAACATGTTCATATACAGGATACTAGTTACAAGGCAGATGAGTCCAAATTCTCTATATACAGAGAGCTAGCTACAGGGCAGACAAGCCCAATGTGTTCACGTACACACAGCTACCTTCTTGGCACAACAGTCTATCATATCCATGTACAGAGAGCTAGCTACATGGCTGACGAGTCCAAAATGTCCATATACAGAGAGCTAGCTATATGGCAGGGTAGTGCATCATTTCCTTATACAAGATTCCAGCTACAAGGCAGATGAGTCCAACTTGTCTATATACAGAGAGCTAGCTACATGTCAGAGTAATGCAACATGTCCATACACAGGGTACTAGCTACATGGCAGATGATTCCAACATGTCCATGTACTGAGAGCTAGCTAAATGGCAAACAAGTCCAATATGTTCATATACAGTGAGATAATTGCATGTCAGGGTAGTGCAGGATTTCCATATACAAAGTACTAGCTATATGGCAGATGTGTCAAACGTGTCCATATACTGAGACCTAGGTACATGACAGAGTAGTCCAACATGTACATATACAGGGTACTAGCTACATGACAGATGAGTCCAACATGTCCAGATACTAAGAGTTAGCTACATAACAGACAAGTCCAATGTCTTCATATACAGAGAACTAGTACATGGCAATGAAGTGCAACATTTCCATATACAGAGATCTAGCTACAAGGTCAATGAGTCCAACTTGTCTGTATACAGATAGGTAGGTTAATAAGTCCAACATATCCATGTACACGGAGCTAGCTACATGGCTGAGTAGTGCAACATTTCCGTAATCTTAGTTTTAGCTACATGACAGATGTGTCCAACCTGTTCATATACTGAGAGCTACCTACATGGCAGATCAGTTTAAAATATCCATGCACAGAGAGCTAGCTACATGTCAGACGAGTCCAACTTGTCCATATATAGAGAGCTAGCTACATGGCAGAGTAGCTCATAATTTCCATATACAAGTTCTAGCTCCATGGAAAATGAGTCCAACATGTCCATATACTGAGAGCCAGCTAGCTACATGGCATACAAGTCCAATATGCTCATATGCAGAGAACTAGCTACAGGGCAGTTTAGTGAAACATTTTTATATACAGAGTTCTAGCTATATGGCAGACAAGTCAAATATGTTCATATACAGAGGGCTAGCTGCATGTCAGATCAGTCTAAAATATCGATGCACTCAGAGTTAGCTACAAGTCAGACAAGTCCAAAATGTCCATATAGAGAGAGCCTGCTACATGGCAGAGTAGTGCATCATTTCCATATACAGAGTTCAAACAACATGGCAGATGAGTCCAAAGTGTTCATATCTTGAGAGCTACTATAGGGCAGAATAGGGCAACATGTCCATATACTGCTTACTATTTACATGGCAGATGGTCCAATATGTCCATATACTGATAGCTATCAACAGGGCAGAAAAGTCCAATATGTTCATATACAGAGAGCTATCTAAATGGCAGGGTAGAGCAACATTTCCATATACAGAGTTCTAACTACATAGCAAATGTGTCCAACGTGTCCATATACTGAGAGCTAGCTACATGGCAGAGTAGTCCAGCATGTCTATATACAGGGTACTTGCTACAGGGTATATGAGTCCATCATGTCCATATCAGGAGAGCTAGCTACATGGCAGACAAGTCCAACATGTTCATATACAGAGAACCACCTACTTGGCAGATCAGTCCAACATATCCATGTATAGAAAGCTAGTTACATGCAGACGAGTCCAAAATTTCCATATACAGAGAGCTTGCTACATGGCAGGGTAGTGCAACATTTCCATATACAGAGTACTAGCTACATGGCAAATGTGTCCAGCATGTCCATATGCTGAGAGCTAGCTACATGGCAGATTAGTCCAACATGTCCATATACAGGGTACTAGCTATATGGCAGATGAATCCTTCATAACCATAAACTGAGAGCTAGCTATATTTCAGAAAAGTCCAATGTCTTCATATACAGAGAGCTAGCTAAATGGCAGAATAATGCATAATTTCCATATACAGAGCTCAAGCTCCATGGCTGATGCATCCAAAGTGTTCATATACTGAAAACCAGCTACATGGCAGAGTAGTTCAACATGTTCATATACATGGTACTAGCTATATGGCAGGTGAGTCCAGTATGTCCATATATTGAGAGATAGCTACATGGCAGACAAATCCAATATGTTCATATACAGAGAGCTAGCTACATGATAGGGGAATGCAACATTTCCATATACAGAGTTCTAGCTACATGGCAGATGTGTACTACGTGTCCATATACTGAGAGCTAACTACATGGCAGAGTAGCGCAACATGTTCATATACAGGGTACTAGCTACAAGGGAGATGAGTCTATCATGTCCTTATAATGAGAGCTAGCTACATGGCAGAGTAGTCCAACGTGCCCATATACAGGGTACTGCCTACATGCCAAATCAGTCAAAAATATCCATGCACAGAGAACTAGCTAAATGTCAGATGAGTAAAACATGACCATATACAGAGAGCTCGCTACATTGCAAAGTAGTGCATCATTTCCATATACAGAGTTAAAGGTACATGGCAGATGAATTCAAAGTGTTCATATACTGAGAGCTACCTACATAGTAGATCAGTCCAACATGTCCATATACAGGGTACCAGCCTCATGTCAGATGAGTTGAACATGTCCATATACTGATAGCTAGCTAAATGGCAGACAAGTACAATGTGTTCATATACAGAGAGGAACCTACTTGCAGATCAGTTCAACATATCCATGTAAAAAGAGCTAGCTACATGGCAGACAAGTCCAATATGTTCATATACAGAGCTACCCACTTGGCAGATCAGTCAAACATATACATGTACAGAGAGCTAGCTCCATGGCAGACGAGTCCAAAATGCCCATATACAGAGAGCAACCTACATAGCAGGGTAGTGTAACATTTCCATATACAGAGTTCTAGCTACAAGGCAGATGAGTCCAACTAGTCTATATACAGAGAGCTAGCTACATGGCAGAGTAG
>NW_006409026.1:275288-276438 GCF_000296735.1 Chrysochloris asiatica | reverse complement strand
ACTAGCTACCTGGCTAATGAGTCCAACATGTCCATATACTCAGAGCTAGCTACATGACAGACAAGTCCAATAGGTTCATATACAGTGAGCTACGTACTTGGCAAAAAAGCTAGCTACATGGAAAATGAATCCAACTGGTCCATATACAGAGAGCTATCTAAATGGCAGTGTAGAGCAACATTTCCATAGACAAAGTTCTAGTTACATGGTAGATATGTAGAACGTGTTCATATACTGAGAGCTACCTACATGGCAGATCAGTCCAACATGTTCATATACAGGGTAATAGCTACCTGTCAGATAAGTCCAACATGTCCTTATACCGAGAGCTAGCTAAATGGCAGACAAGTCCAATACGTTCATCTACAGAGAGCTACCTACTTGGCAGATCAGTCCAACATGTCCATATATAGGGTAATAGCTACCTGTCAGATGAGTCCAACATGTCCTTATACTGAGAGCTAGCTAAATGGCAGACAATTCCAATATGTTCATCTACAGAGAGCTACCTACTTGGCAGATGAGTTCAACTTATCCATGTACAGAGAACTAGCTACACGACAGACATGTCCAAAATGTCCATTTACCAAGAGCTAGCTACATGGAAGGTTAGTGCAACATTTCCATATACAGAGTTCTACTCACAAGGCAGATGATTACATCTTGTGTATATACTGATACCTAGCTAAATGGCAGACAAATCCAATATGTTCATATACAGAGAACTATCTACTTGGCAGATCATTCCAACATATCCATGTATAAAGAGATAACTCCCTGGCAGACGAATCCCATATGTATGTATACAGAGAGTTAGCAGGGTAGTGCAACATTTTCATATACAGACTTCTAGCTTAAAGACAGATGAGTCCAAAATGTCCATAAACAGAGAGCTAGCTACAAGGCAGGGTAGTGCAACATTTCCATATACAGAGATCTACTTACAAGGCAGATGAGTCCAACTTATCCATATACTGAGAGCTAGCTACATGGCAGACAAGTCCAATATGTTCATATACAGAGAACCACCTACAGGGCAGATCATTCCAACATATCCTTGTACAGAGATCCAGCTACATGGCAGACAAGTCCAAAATGTATGTATACAGACAGTTAGCTACATGCCAGAGTAGTGCAACATTTCCATATA
>NW_006409026.1:273759-275013 GCF_000296735.1 Chrysochloris asiatica | reverse complement strand
TCAACATGTCCATATACTGAGAGCTAGATACATGGCAGACAAGTCCAATATGTTTATACGCAGAGAGCTACCTACGTGGCAGATCACTCCAACATATCCATGTACATAGAGCTACCTACAGGCAGACGAGTTCAAATTGTCCATATACAGAGAGCTAGCTACATGGCAGATGAGTCCAAAATGTCCATATACAGACAGCTAACTACATGGCAGGGTAGTGCAACATGTGCAAATACAGAGTTCTAGCTCCATGTCAGATGTGTGCAACATGTCCATATACAGGGTACTAGCTACATGGTAAATCAGTCAAACATGTCCATATACTGAACCAGCTACATGGCAGACAAATTCAATATGTTCATATACAGAGAGCTACCTATTTGGCAGATCACTCTAACATATCCATGTACAGAAAGTGAGATACATGGCTGATGAATCCAATGTGTCCATATACTGAGAGCTAGCTACATGACAGAGTATTCCAACATTTCTATATACAGGGTATCAGCTACACTGCAGATGAGTCCAACATGTCCATATAGCAAGAGCTAGCTTCATGGAAGACAAGTACAATAAGTTCATATACAGAAAGCTATCTACATGGCAGGGTAGTGCAACATTTGCATATACAGAGTTCTAGCTACATGGCAGATATGTCTAACAAATCCATATATTGCGAGCTAGCTACATGACAGAGTAATCCAACATGTCCATATACAGGTTACTAGCTACATGGGAGATGAGTCCATCATGTCCAAATACACAGAACTAGCTACATGGCAGAAAAGTCCAATATGTTCATATACAGAGCTACCGACTATGCAGATCACTCCAACATATCCATGTACAGAGAGCTACCTACATGGTAGACGAGACCAAAATGTCCTTATACAGAGAGCTAGCTACATGGCAGTGTTGTACAACATATCCATATACAGATTTATATTTATAAGGCACACGAGTCCAACTTGTCTATATACAGAGATCTAGCTACGTGGTAGAGTAGTGAAAGATTTCCATATACAGCGTTGTAGATAGATGGCACATATGTCCAACGTGTTCATATACTGAGAGCTAGCTACATGGCAGAGTAGTCCAACAAGTCCTTATAAAGGGTACTAGCTACATGGCAGAGGAGTCCAAAATGTCCATTTACAGAGAGCTAGCTATATGGCAGGGTAGTTAACAATTTCCATATACAAAGTTCTATTTACCAGGCAGATGAGTCCTACTTGTCTATATACAGAGAGCTAG
>NW_006409026.1:268814-273614 GCF_000296735.1 Chrysochloris asiatica | reverse complement strand
TTCCATATACAGAGTTCTAGCTACATGACAGATGTGTCCAACATGGCCATATACTAAGAGCTAGCTACATGGCAGACAAGTCCAATATGTTCATGTATAGCTAGCTACCTACTTGGCCGATCAGTCTAACATATCCATGTACAGAGAGATAACTACATAGCATACGAGTCCTATATGTGCATACACAGAAAGGTACATACTTGGCAGATGAGTCCAACATATCCATGTACAGAGAGTTACCTACATGGCAGAGGAGTCCAAAATGTGCATATACAGAGAGCTAGCTAGAAGGTATGGAAGTGCAACATTTCCATAATCAGATTTCTAGCTACAAGGCAGATGAATTCAACTTGTCTATATACAGAGATCCAGCTACATGGCAGAGTAAGGCAACATTTCCATATACAGAGTTTCAGGTACATGGCAGATGTGTCCAACATGTCCATATATTGAGAGTTAACTACATGTCAGATCAGTCCAAAATATCCATGCACAGAGACCTAGCTTCATGTCAGACGACTCCTAAATGTTCCTATGCGGAGAGCTAGCTACATGGCAGAGTAGTGCATCATTTCCACATACAGAGTTCTAACTACATGGTGGATGTGTCCAACGTGTACATATACTGAGAGCTCACTACAAGGAGAGTATTCCACCATGTCCATATACAGGGTACTAGCTACATGGGAAATGTGTTCAACACATCTATATTCTGAGAGCTAGATAGATGGCAGACAAGTCCAATATGTTCATATATAGAGAACTACCTACATGACAGATCAGTTTAAAATGTCCATGCACAGAGAGCTAGCTACATGGCAGCGTAGTGCATCATTTCCATATACAGATTTCAAGCTACAAGGCAGATGAATCCAAAGTGTTCATGTACTGAGAGCTAGCTACATGCCAGAGTAGTCCAAGACATCCATATAAAGACTACTAGTAACCTAGCTAATGAGTCCAACATGTCATGTCTGTATACTGAGAGCTAGCTACATGGCAGATAAGTCCAAAATGTTCATATACAGAGAGCTAGCTACATGGCAGAGTAGTGCAACATTTCCATATACAAAGTTGTAGCTACATGGTAGATGTGTCCAACGTGTCCTTATGGTGAGAGCTACCTACAAGGCAGAGTAGTCCAACATGTCCATATACAGGGTACTAGCTATATGGCAGATGAGTCCAACATATCTATATACTGAGAGCTAGCTACATGGCAGAAAAGTACAATATGTTCATATACAGAGAGCTACCTACTTAGCAGATCCATCCAACATATGCATATACATAGAGTCAGCTACATGGCAGTGTAGTGTAACATTTCCATATACAGAATCCTACTTACAAGGCAGATGTGTCCAACTTGTCTATATACAGATTTCTAACTACATGGCAGACAAGTCCAATATGTTCATATACTGAAAACTACCTACTTGCAATTTCATTCCAACATATCCATGTACAGAGAGCTAGCTACAGGGAAGGGTAGTGCATCTTTTCCATATACAGAGTTCAAGCTACATGGCAGATGTGTCCAACGTGTCCATATACGAAGAGCTAGCTACGTGGCTGGGTAATCCAAAATGTGCATGTAGTTAGGCTACATGAGAGATGAGTCCAACATGTCCATATACTGAGAGCAAGCTACATGGCAGACAAGTCCAATATGTTCATATATAGAGAGCTACCTACATGGCAGATCAGTCCAAAACATCCATGCTCAGAGAGGTAGTTACAATTCAGACGGGTACAAAATATCCATATACAGAGATAGCTACATGGCAGAGTAGTACATTGTTTCCATATACACAGTTCAAGCTACATGGTACATGAGTCCAATGTGTTCATATACTGAGAGCGAGCTACATGGCAGACAAGTCCAATATGATCATATAGAGAGAGCTACCTACATGGCAGATCAGTCCAAATCATCAATGCTCAGGGAGCTAGTTACATGTCAGATGAGTACAAAATGTCTATATACAGAGAGCTAGCTACATGGCAGAGTAGTGCATCATTTCCATATACAGAGTTCAAGCTACATGGCAGATGAGTCCAAAGTGCTCATATACTGAGAGCTAGCTACATGGCAGAATAGTCCAACATGTCCATATAAAGACTATTAGCAACCTAAATAATGAGTTCAACATGACCATACACTGAGAGATAGCTACATGGCAGAGTAGTGCATCATTTCCATATAGTGTTCAAGCTACATGGCAGATGAGTTCAAAGTGTTCATATACTGAGAGCTAGCTACATGACAGAGTGGTCCAACATGTCCATATAAAGAGTACTAGCTACTTGGCTAATGAATCCAACACGTCCGCATAATGAGAGCTAGCTACATGGCAGCCACGTCCAAAATGTCTATAAACACAGAGCTAGCTATATTGCAGAGTAGTGCAACATTTCTATATACAATGTTCTAGCTACATGGTAGATGAGTCCAACATGTCCATATATTGAGAGCTAGCTACACGGCAGAGAAGTCCAATATGTTCATACACAGAGAGCTATCTACTTGGCATATAAGTCCAACGTATCCATGTACAGAGAGCTACCTACAAAGCAGATGGGTCCAAAGTGTGCATATACAGAGAGCTAGCTACACGGCAGGGTAGTGCAACATCTCCATATTCAGAGTTCTAGCTACATGGCAGATGAATCCAACTTGTCTATATGCAGAGATCTAGCTACATTGCAGAGTAGTGCAACATTTCCACATACAGAGTTCTAGCAACATGGCAGATGTGTCCAACGTGTCCATATACTGAGAACAACCTACATGGCAAATCAGTCCAAAATATACATGTACAGAGAGCTAGCTACATGTATGATGAGTCCCAAGTGTCCAATTACAGACAGGTAGCTACATATCAGAGTAGTTCATCATTTCTGTATACAGAGTTCAAGCTGCATGGCAGATGAGTCCAAAGTCTTCATATACTGGGAGCTAGCTACATGGCAGAGTAGTCCAACATGTCCATATAAAGAGTCCTAGCTACCTGGGTATTGAGTCTTATATGTCCATATACTGAGAGCTAGCAACATGGCCTACAAGTCAAATATGTTCATATACAGAGAACTACATACTTGAGAGTTCAGTTCAACATAATTATGTACAGCGAGCTAGCTATCTGGCAGATGAGTCAAAAATGTCCATATACAGGGAACTAGATACATGGCAGGGTAGTGCAACATTTCCATATACAGAGTTCTACTTATAAGACAGAAAAGTCCAATATGTTCATATACAGAGAAATACCTACTTGGAAGATCATTCCAACATATCCATGTACAGAGAGCTAGCTACATGTCAGATGAGTCCAAACTGTCTGTATACAGAGAGCTAGCTACATGGCAGGGTAGTGCAACATTTCCATATACAGATTTCTAGCTACTAGTAAGATGAGCCCAACTTGTCTATATACAGGGAGCTAGATACAAGGCAGGGTAAGGCAACATTTACATATACAGTGTTCCAGCTACAATGCAGTTGAATCAAACTTGTCTATATACACAGCTAGCTACATGGCCGGGAGTCCAACATGTCCATATACAGAGCAGTAGCTACCTGGCTAAGGACTCCAACATGTCCATAAACTGAGAACTAGCTACATGGCCGACAAGTCAAATATGTTCTTATACAGAGAACTACATACTTGGCAGATCATTCGAACATATCCATGTACAGATAGCTAGGTACATGGCAGATGAGTCCAAACTGGTCCGTATACAGGGAGCTAGCTAAATGGCAGGATAGTGCAACATTTCCATATACAGAATATTATCTACAAGACAGATGAGTCCAAAATGTCCATACACAGAGAGCTAGCTACATGTTAGTGTAGTGCAATATTTCCATATACAGAGTTCTAGCTGCAAGACAGATGAGTCCAACAGGTCCAATAATAAGAGCCAGCTACATGGCTGACAAGTCCAATATGTTCATATACAGAGAATAAACTTCTTGGCCGATCAATCCAACATATCCATGTACAGAGAGCTCGCGACATGGCAGACAAGTCCAAAATGTCCATATACAGAGAGCTAGCTACATGGTATAGTAGTGCAACATTTCCATATACAGAGTACTAGCTAAATGACAGATGTGTCCAATGTGTCCCTATACTGAGAGTTAACTAAATGGCAGAGTAATCCAACATGTCCATATACAGGCACTAGCTATATGGCTGATGAGTCCAACATGTCCATATACTGAGAGCTACCTACATGGCAGACAAGTCCAATATGTTCATAGACAGAGAGCTAACTACTTGGCAGATACGTCCAACATATCCATGTAAAGAGAGTTACCTGCATGGCAAACAAATCCAAAATATCCATATTCAAAGAGCTAGCTACACAGCAGGGTAGTCCAACATTTCCATATTCAGAGTTCTAGCTACAAGGCAGAGTATTCCAACATGTCCATATACAGGGTACTAGCTACATGAGAGGGTAGTGCAACATTTACATATACAGAGTTCTAGCTACATGGCAGATGTGTCCAACGTGTACATATACTGAGAGCTAGCTACATTCCAGCAAAGAACTACATGTCCATACACAAGGTCCTAGCTACATGGCAGATGAGTCCAACATGTTCATATACTGAGAGCTAGTCTGGTAGCGTAGTGGTTACGAATCGGGCTGCGAACCTTAAGGTCAGCGGTTCGAAACTACCAGCTGCTCCGCGGGAGAACGATGAGGCTTTCTACTCCTGTTAAGATTTACACCCTCGGAAACCCTATACAGGGTCGCTATGGGTCGGAACCGAATCTATGGCACATA
>NW_006409026.1:261077-268635 GCF_000296735.1 Chrysochloris asiatica | reverse complement strand
GAAACTACCAGCCGCTCCGCGGGAGAAAGATGAGGCTTTCTACTCCCGTAAGGATTTACACCCTCGGAAACCCTCTACAGGGTCGCTATGGGTCGGAACCGACTCGATGGCACACAACAACAACAACAACAGTTACATGTCAGATGAGTCTACATGTCCATATACTGAGAGCTTGCTACATGGCAGAGTAGTCTAACATGTCCATACTCAGGGTACGAGCTACATGTCAGATGAGTCTACATGTCCATATACAGGGTACTAGTTTCATGGCAGATGAGTCCAACTTGTCCATATATTGACAGGTAGCTAAATGGCAGACAAGTCAAATATGTTCATATACAGAGAGCTACCTACTTGTCAGATCAGTCATACATATCCATGTACAGAGAGATAGCTACATGGCAGATGAGTCCAAAATATCCATATACAGAGAGCTAGATACATGGCAGGATATCCAGAGTTCTAGCTACAAGGCTGATGAGTGCAACTTGTCTATATAGAGCGAGCTAAATACATGGCAGAGTAGGGCAACATTTACATATACAGAATTCTAGCTACATAACTGATGTGTCCAGCATGTCCATATACTGAGAGCTACCAACATGGCAGAATAGTCCAACATGTTCATATACAGGGTACCAACTACATGGCATATGAGTCCAACATATCCATATACTGAGAGAAAGCTACATGACAGACAAATCCAATATGTTCATATAAAAAGAGCTACATTCTTGGCATATCAGTCCAAAATATTCACGTACAGAGAGCTAGCTACATGGTAGATGAGTCCAAAATGTACATATACAGATTTCTAGCTACATGGTAGATATTTCCAACATGTCCATATACGGAGAGCTAGCTACCTGTTAGAGTAGTGCATTATTTCCAAATACGGAGTTCAAGCTACATGGCAGATGAATCCAAAGTGTTCATGTACTGAGAGCTAGCTACATGTCAGAGTAGTCCAACATGTCCATATAATAAAGAGTACTAGCTACATGGCTAATGAGTCCAACCTGTCCAAATACTGAGAGCTTGCTACATGGCTGCCAAGTCCAATATGTACATATACAGAGAGCTAACTACTTGGCAGATCAGTCCAACATATCCCTGTACAGAGAGCTAGCTACATGGCAGACGGGTCCAAAATGTCCATATACAGAGAGCTAGCTACATACTTGGGTAGTGCAACATTTCCATATACAGTGTCTTAGCTACAAGGCAGATGAGTCCAACTTGTCTATATACAGTGAGCTAGATACATGGCAGAGTAGTCCAACATGTCCATATACAGGGTACTAGATACATGGCAGGGTAATGCAACATTTACATATACAGAGTTCTAGCTACATGGCAGATGTGTCCAACCTGTACATATACTGAGAGCTAGCTACATTCCAGAGTAATCCTACATGTCCATATACAATTTGCTAGCTAAAGGGCCGATGCGTCCAACATGTCCATATACTGAGAGCTAGCTACATGGTTGAGCAGTCCAACATGTCCAAATTCAGGGTACTAGCTACATGTCAGATGAGTCCAGAATTTCCATATACTGAGATCTTGCTACATGACAGAGTAGTCTAACATGTCCATATACAGGGTACTCTACATGACAGATGAGTCCAACATATGCATATACTGAGATCTAGCTACATGGCAGACTAGTCCAATATATTCATATGCAGAAAGCTAGCTACATGGCAGAGTAGTGCAACATTTCCATATACAGAATTCTAGCTACAAGGCAGATGAGTCCAACTTGTCTATATACAGAGAACTAACTACATGGCAGGGTAGTGCAATATTTCCATATACAGACTTCTAGCAACAAGGCAGATGAGTCCAAATTGTGTATATACAGAGAGCTAGCTACATGGCAGAGTAGTGCAACATTTCCATATATAGAGTACTAGCTACATGGCAGATGTGTCCAACGTGTCCATGTATTGATAGCTACCAACATAGCAAATAAGTCCAAAATATCCATGCACTGAGAGCTACCTACATGTCAGATGAGTCCAAAATGTCCATATACCTAGAGTTAGCTGCATGGCAGACAAGTCCAATATATTCATATACAGAGAGCTACCAACTTGGCAGATCAGTCCTACATATCCATGTACAGAGAGATAGCTACATTCTAGACGAGTCCAAAATGTCCATAGACAGACAGCTAGCTACATGGCAGGGTAGTGCATCATTTCCATATCCAGAGTTCTAGCTACATGGCTGATGAGTCCAACTTGTCTATATACTGAGAGTTAACAACACAGCAGAGTAGTGCAACATTTCCATATACAGAGTTCTAGGTACATGGCAGATGTGTCCAACATTTCCATATACTGAGAGCTACCAACATGGCAGAGTAGTGCATCATTTCCATATACAGAGTTCAAGCTACATGGCAGATAAGTCCAAAGTGTTCACGTACTGAGAGCTTGGTACATGGCAGGGTAGTCCAACATGTCCATATAAAGAATACTAGCTACATGGCAGATATGTCCAACATGTCCATATACTGAGAGCTAGCTATATGCCATCCAAGTCCAATATGTTCATATACAGAGAACTACCTGCTTGGCAGATCAGTCCAACATATTCAAGTACAGAGAGCTAGCTACATTGCTGATGAGTGCAAAATGTCTATATACAGAGAGGTAGCCACATGGCAGGATAGTGCAACATTTCCATATACAGAGTTATAGCCACAGGCAGATGTGTCCACCTTGTCTGTTTACAGAGAGCTAGCTACATGGCAGAGTAGTGCAACATTTCCATACACAGAGTTCTAGCTAGATGACAGATGTATCCAATGTGTCCATATACTGAGAGCTAGATACATGGCAGAGTAGTCCAATATGTCCATATACAGGGTACTAGCTACATGGGAGAGTAGTGCAACATTTACATATACAGAGTACTAGATAAATGGCAGATGTGTCCAACGTGTCCATATACTGAGAGCTAGACACATGGCAACGTATTACAACATATCCATATAGAGGGTACTAGCTACATCGCAGAGGAGTCCAACATATCCATATACTGAGAGCTAGCTATATAGTAGACAAGACCAATATCTTCATATACAGAGAGCAACATCCTTGTGACATCAGTCCAACATATCCATGTACAGACAGCTAGCTACATGACAGACAAGTCCAACTTGTCTATATACACAAAGCTAGCTACATGTCAGAGTAGTGCAACATTTCCATATACAGAGTTGTAGTTACATGTTGGATGTGTTCAATGTGTCCATATACTGAGAGCTAGCTATACGGCAGAGTAGTCCAACATGTCCATATTCAGGGTAGTAGCTACATGGAAGATGTGTCCAACGTGTCCATATACTGAGAGCCACGTACAAGGCAGACTAGTCTAATATGTTCATATACAGACAGCTAACTCCTTGGCAGATCAGTCCAACATATACATGTACAGAGAGCTAGCTATATGGCAGACGAGTCCAAATTGTCCATATACATAGAACTAGCTACAAGGCATGGTAGTGCAACATTTTCATATACAGAGTTCAGGCTACAACCAGATGAATCCAACTTGTCTATATACAGAGAGCTAGATACAAGGCAGAGTAGTGCAACATTTCCATATACAGAGTTCTATCTACAAGGCAGATATGTCCAACTTGTCCATATACTGAGAGCAAGCCACAGGGCAGACAAGTTCAATATGTTCATATACAGAGAGCTACCTACTTGGTAGCTCATTCTAACATATCCAGGGACAGACAGCTAGCTATAAGGGAGACAAGTCCAAAATATCCATATACAGAGAGCTAGCTACATGGCAGGGTAGTGAAACATTTCCATATAGAGTGTTCTAGGTAAAATACAGATGAATCCAACTTGTACATATACAGAGAGCTAGCTACAAGGCAGTGTAGTGCAACATTTTTATATACAGAGTTCTAGGTACATAACAGATGTGTCCAACATGTCCGTACACTGAGAGCTAGCTACATGGCAGAGCAGTCCAAAATATCCATATACAGGGTAATAACTACATGGCAGATGAGTCCAATATGTCCAAATATTGAAAGTTAGGTACGTGGTAGACAAGTCCAATATGTTTATATACAGAGAACTACCTACTTGGCATATCAGTGTAACATATCCATGTACAGAGGACTAGCTACATGGCAGACGAGTCCAAAATATCCATATAGAGAGAGCTAGCCAGATGGCAGAGTAGTGCAACATATTCATACACAGATTTCTAGCTACAAGACAGATGAGTCCAAGTTGTCTATATATAGAGATCGAACTACATGTCAGGGTAGTGCAACATTTCCTTATACAGAGTTCTAGCTACAAGTCAGATGAGTCCAACTGGTCTATATACAGAAAGCTAGCTATATGGCATTGTAGAGGAACATTTCCATATACAGAGTTCTAACTACATGGCAGATGTTTCCAACGTGTCCATATATTGAAAGCTAGCTACAGGGCAGACAAGTCCAATATGTTCATATACAGAGAGCTACCTACTTGGCAGATCAGTCCAACATAAACATGTGCAGAGAGCTAGCTATATGGCAGACGAGTCCAAAATGTCCATATACATAGTGCTAGCTACATGGCAGGTTAGTGCAACGTTTCCATATACAGAGTTCTCGCTACAAGGCAGATGAGTCCAACTTGTCTATATACAGAGAGCTAGCTGTATGGCATTGTAGAGCAACGTTTCCATATACAGAGTTCTAGCTACATGGCAGATCTGTCCAACGTGTCCATATACTGACAGCTAGCTACCTGGCAGACAAGTCCAATATGTTCATTTACAGAGAGTAACCTACTTGGCGGATCAGTGTAACATATCCATGTACAGAGAGCTAGCTATATGGCAGACGAGACCAAAATGTCCTTAGAGATCTAACTACTTGGCAGGGTAGTGCAACATTTCCATATAGAGAGTTCTAACTACATAGCAGATGTGTCCAAGATGTCCATATACTGAAGCTAGCTACATGGCAGACACATCCACTAGGTTCATATACAGAGAGCTACATGGTTGTCAGATCAGTCCAACATATTCATGTACAGACACCTAGCTAGAAGGCTGACGAGTCCAAAATATCCATTTACAGAGAGCTAGCCACATGGCAGGATAGTGCAACATTTCCATATACAGAGTTCAAGCTACAAGGCAGATGAGTCCAACTTGTCTATGTACAGAGAGCTAGGGACATGGCAGAGTAGTGCAACATTTCCATATACAGAGTTCAAGCTACATGGCAGATGGGTCCAACGTGTCTATATACTGAGAGCTAGCTACATGGTAGAGTAGTCCAACATGTCCATATTCAGTGTAGTAGCTTCATGGCAGATGTGTCCAACATGTCCATATACTGAGAGCCACCTACAGGGCAGACAACTTCAATATGTTCATATATAGAGAGCTACCTACTGGGCAGATAAGTCCAACATATCCATGTACAGAGAGCTACCTACATGGCAGATGAGTCCAAAATGTCCATATACAGAGCGCTAGCCACATGGCAGGTTAGTGCAACATTTCCATATATAGAGTTCTAGCTACAAGGCAGATGAGTCCAACTTATCTATATACAGAGAGCTAGCCACATGGCAGAGTAGTGCAACATTTCCATATACAGAGTTCTAGCCACATGCCAAATGTGTCCAATGTGTCTATATACTGAGAGCTAGCTACATGACAGAAATGACCAATATATTCATATACAGAGAGCTATGTACATGGCAGGGTAGTGTAACATTTCTATGTACAGACTTCTAACTACAAGGCATATTAGTCCAACTTGTCTATATACTGAGAGCTAGATATACGGCAGAGTATTACAATATGTCCATATACAGGGTACTAGCTACATCGAAGAGGAGTTCAACATGTCCATATATTGAGAGCTAGCTACATGGCAGCGTAGTACAACATGTCCATATGCAGGGTAGTAGCTGCATCACAGACGAGTCCAATATGTCCATATACTGAGAGCTAGCTACATGGCAGACAAGTCCAATATGTTGATATACAGAGAGCTACATACTTGTCAGATCGGTCATACATTTCCATTTATGGAGAGCTAGGTACATGGCAGAGGATTCCAACTTGTCTATATACTGAGAGCTAGCTACATGGTAGAGTATTGCAACATTTATATACACAGAGTTTTAGCTACATGGCAGATATGTCCAACTTGTCCATATACTGAGATCCACGCACAGGGCAGACAAGTCTAATATGTTCATATACAGACATCTAACTCTTGGCCGATCAGTCCAACTTATCCCTGTAGAGAGACCTAGCTACATGGCAGATGAGTCCAAAATGTTCATATACATACAGCTAACTACATGGCATGGTAGTGCAACATTTTCATATATAGATTTCTAGTTCCAAGGCAGATGAATCCAACTTGTCTCTATACAGAGAGCTAGCTACAAGGCAGAGTAGTGCAACATTTCCATATACAGAATTCTATCTACAAGGCAGATGTGTCCAACTTGTCCATATACTGAGAGCTAACTACAGGGCAGACAAGTCCAATATGTTCATATACAGAGAGCTACCTACTTGGTAGATCATTGCAACATATCCATGTACAGAGAGCTAGCTATATGGCAAACAAGTCCAAAATGTCCATATACAGAGAGCTAGCTACATGGCAGGGTAGTGAAACATTTCCAAACACAGAGTTCTAGGTACATAGCAGATGTGTCCAATGATTCCGTACACTGAGAGCTAGCTACATGGCAGAGCAGTCCAAAATATACATATACAGGGTAATAACTACATGGCAGATGAGTCCAATATGTTCATGTACAGAGATCTACCTACTTGGCATATCAGTGTAACATATCCATGTACAGAGAACTAGCTACATGGAAGACGGGACCAAAATGTCCATATAGAGAGAGCAAGCCACATGGCAGTGTTGTGCATCAATTTTATATACAGATTTCTAGCTACAAAACACATGAGTCCAACTTGTCTATATATAGAGATCGAAATACAAGGCAGGGTAATGCAACATTTCCATATACAGAGTTCTAGCTACATGGCAGATGTGTCCAACGTGTTCATATACTAAGAGTTAGCTACATGACAGAGTAGTCCAACATGTACATATCCAGGGTAGTAGCTACATGGCAGATGTGTCCAATGTGCCCATATACTGAGAGCAAGCTACATGGCAGAGTAGTCCAACATGTCCATATTCAGGGTAGTAGCTACATGTCAGAAGGGCCCAAAGTGTCCATATACTGAGAGCCTCCTACAGGGCAGACAAGTCCAATATGTTCATAAACAGAGAGCTACCTACTTGGAGGATCAGTCCAACATATCCATGTACAGAGAGCTAGCTACATGGCAGACGAGTCCAAAATATCTATATACATAGAGCTAGCTACATGGAAGGGTAGGGCAACATTTCATACTGAGATCAAGCTAAATGTAAGATATGTCAACGGTGTTCATACACCGAGTGCTACCTACATGGCCAACAAGTCCCATATCATCATATACAGGGAGCTACATACTTTTCTCATCAGTC
>NW_006409026.1:258798-260977 GCF_000296735.1 Chrysochloris asiatica | reverse complement strand
ATCATTGCAACATATCCATGTACAGAGAGCTAGCTATATGGCAAACAAGTCCAAAATGTCCATATACAGAGAGCTAGCTACATGGCAGGGTAGTGAAACATTTCCAAACACAGAGTTCTAGGTACATAGCAGATGTGTCCAATGATTCCGTACACTGAGAGCTAGCTACATGGCAGAGCAGTCCAAAATATACATATACAGGGTAATAACTACATGGCAGATGAGTCCAATATGTTCATGTACAGAGATCTACCTACTTGGCATATCAGTGTAACATATCCATGTACAGAGAACTAGCTACATGGAAGACGGGACCAAAATGTCCATATAGAGAGAGCAAGCCACATGGCAGTGTTGTGCATCAATTTTATATACAGATTTCTAGCTACAAAACACATGAGTCCAACTTGTCTATATATAGAGATCGAAATACAAGGCAGGGTAATGCAACATTTCCATATACAGAGTTCTAGCTACATGGCAGATGTGTCCAACGTGTTCATATACTAAGAGTTAGCTACATGACAGAGTAGTCCAACATGTACATATCCAGGGTAGTAGCTACATGGCAGATGTGTCCAATGTGCCCATATACTGAGAGCAAGCTACATGGCAGAGTAGTCCAACATGTCCATATTCAGGGTAGTAGCTACATGTCAGAAGGGCCCAAAGTGTCCATATACTGAGAGCCTCCTACAGGGCAGACAAGTCCAATATGTTCATAAACAGAGAGCTACCTACTTGGAGGATCAGTCCAACATATCCATGTACAGAGAGCTAGCTACATGGCAGACGAGTCCAAAATATCTATATACATAGAGCTAGCTACATGGAAGGGTAGGGCAACATTTCATACTGAGATCAAGCTAAATGTAAGATATGTCAACGGTGTTCATACACCGAGTGCTACCTACATGGCCAACAAGTCCCATATCATCATATACAGGGAGCTACATACTTTTCTCATCAGTCCAACATATCCATGTACAGAGACTAGCTACATGGCAGATGAGTCCAAAATGTCCATATACAGAGACTTGGCCACATGGCAGGGTACTGCAACATTTCCATATACAGAGCTCTAGCTACAAGGCAGATGAGTCCAAAATGTCCATATACAAAGATCTAGCTACATGGCATAGTATGGCAACATTTCCATATACAAAGTTCTAGCACCCTGGCAGATTTGTCCAATGTGTTCATATACTGAGAGCCACCTACAGGGCAGACAAGTCCAATATGTTCATATAAAGAGAGCTACCTACTTGGCAGATCAGTCCAACATATGCACGTACAAAGAGCTAGCTACATTGCAAATGATTCCAAAATGTCCATATACAGAGAGCTAGCTACATGGCAGGGGAGTGCAACATTTCCATATACTGAGTTCTAGCTACATGGCAGATATGTCAAAGGTGTCCATATACTGAGAGCTAACTACATGCAGACAAGTACCATATATTCATATACAGAGAGCTACATACTTGTCTGATCAGTCCAACATATCCATGTACAGAGAGCTAGCTGTATGGCTGTGTAGTCCAACATGTCCATATACAGAGAGTTGGCCACATGGCAGAGCAGTGCAACATTTCCATATACATGATTCTAGCAACATGGCAGTTGTCTCCAATGTGTCCATATACTGAGAACTATCTACTTGGCAAACAAGTCCAGTATGTTCATATACTGAGAGCTACCTACTTTGTAGATCAATCCAACATATCCATGTAAAGAAAGCTACAAGGCAGATGAGTTCAACTTGTTGATATACAGAGAGTTAGCTACATGGCAGAGTAGTGCAACACTCCGATATACAAAGTTCTAGCTAAAAGGCAGATGAGTCCAAATTGTCTATATACAGAGAACTACCTACATGGCAGAGATGTGCAACATTTCCATTTACAGAATTCTAGGGACATGGCAGATATGTCCAACGTGTCCATACACTGAGAGCTAGCTACATGGCATACAAGTCCAATATGGTCATATACAGAGAGGTATATACTTGTCAGATCAGTCCAACACATCCGTGAAAGAGATCTAGCTACACGGCAGAAGAGTACATATACAGAGAGCTAGCCACATGGCAGGGTAGTGCAACATTTCCATATATAGAGTTCTAGCTACAAGGCAGATGAGTCCAACTTGTCGATATACAGAGAGATAGCTACATGGC
>NW_006409026.1:248431-253343 GCF_000296735.1 Chrysochloris asiatica | reverse complement strand
GCTACTAGCTACAAGGTGGATGAGTCCAACTTGTCTATATACAGAGAGCTAGCTATATGGAAAAGTAATGCTACATGTCCACGTACAGGGTACTATCTATCTGGCTGATGAGTCCCATATGTCCATATAGTGAGAGCTAGCTACATGGCAGACAAGCCCAATATGTTCATATACAGAGTGCTACCTTCTTGGAAGATCAGTCTATCATATCCATGTACAGAGAGCTAGCTACATGGCTGACAAGTCCAAAATGTCCATATACAGAGAGATAGCTACATGGCATAGAAGTGCAATATTTTCATATACAGAGTTCTAGCTACATGGCACATATGTCCAAAGAGTCCATATAGCGACAGCTACCTACAGGGCAGAGTAGTCCAACATGTCCCCATAAAGAGTACAAGCTACCGAGCTTATGAGTCCAACATGTCCATATATATTAGGAGCTAGCTCCATGGGAGACAAGTCCTATATATTAATATACAAAGAGCTACCTACTTGGCAGATCAGTCCAACATATCCATGTACAGAGAGCTAGCTACATGGCTGACAGTTCAAAAATATCCATGTACAGAGAGCTAGCAACATGGCAGTGTAGTGTAACATTTCCATATACAGAGTTCTAGCTACAAGGCAGACGAGTTACTTGTCTATATACAGAGAGCCAACTACATGGCAAGGTGGTACAGCATGTTCATATATAGGGTATGAGCTACATGGCAGATGAGTACAACTTGTCTATATACAGAGAGCTAGCTAATGGGAGGGTTGTGCAACATATCCATATACAGAGTAATAGCTACCTGGCTGATGAGTCCAACATGTCCATATTCTGAGAGCTAGCTTCATGGGAGACAATTCCAATATGTTCATATACAGAGAGTTGCCTACTTGTCAGATCAGTCCAACATATCCATGTACAGAGAGCTAGCTACATGGCAGGGTAGTGCAACATTTCTCTATATAGAGTTCTAGCTACAAGGCAGATATGTCCAACATGACCATATACAGGGTACTAGCTACCTGGCTGATGAGTCCAACATGTCCATATACTGATAGCAGGCTACATGGCAGACAAGTCCAATGTGTTCATATACAGAGATCTACTTTCTTGGCACAACAGTCTATCATATCCATGTATAGAGAGCTAGCTACATGGAAGACAAGTCCAATATGTTCATACACAGAGAGCTAGCTATATGGCAGTGTAGTTGAAGATTTCCATATACAGAGTTCTAGCTACATGGCAAATGTGTCTTACATGCCCATATACTGAGAGCTAGCTATATGACACAGTTGTCCAACATGTCCATATATAGCATACTAGCTACATGGCATGTGAGTTCAAAATATCCATATACTGAGAGCTAGCTACATGACAGACAAGTGCACTATGTTCATATACAGAGAGCTAGTACATGTAAGGGTAGTGCAACATTTCCATATACAGAGTTCTACCTACAAGGCAGATGAGTCCAACTTGTCTATACTACATGGCAGGGTAGTGCAACATTTCCATATACAGAGAACTAGCTACTTGACTGATGAGTCCAACATGTCCATATTTTGAGAGCTAGCTACATGGCAGACAAATCCAATATGTTCATATACAGGGAGCTAATACGTTACAGGATAGTGCATATACAGAGAGCTAGCTACATGGCTGGTAGTGCATCATTTCCTTATACAGGATTCCAGCTACAAGGCAGATGAATCCAACTTGTCTATATACAGAGAGCTATCTATATGTCAGAGTAATGCAACATGTCCATACACAGGATACTAGCTACATAGCAGATGTATCCAACATGCCCATATACTGAGAGCTAGCTATATGGCAGACAACTCCAATATGTTCATATACAGAGAGCTAACTGCATGTCAGATTAGTGCAGGATTTCCATATACAAAGGACTAGCTACATGGCAGATGAGTCCAAAGTGTTCATATACTGAGAGCTAGCTACATGGCAAAGTAGTGCAACATGTCCTTATTCTGGGTACTATCTGCATGGAAGATGGTCCAATATGTTCATATACTGAGAGCTAGCAACATGGCAGACAAGTCCAATATGTTCATATACATAGAGCTAGCTACATGGCAGGGTAGAGAAACTTTTCCATATACAGGGTTCTAGCTACATGGCAGATTTGTCCAATGTTTCCATATACTGAGAGCTAGCTACATGCAGAGTAGTCCAACATGACCATATACAGGGTGCTAGCTACATGGAAGATGAGTCCATTATGTCCATATACTGAGAGCTAGCTACATGGCACACAAGTCCAATATGTTCAATTACAGGGAGCTACCTACATGACAGATCAGTCCAACATATCCATGTACAGAGAGCAAGCCAGATGGTAGATGAATCCAAAATGCCCATATACAGAGAGCTAGCTACATGGCAGGATAGGGGAACATTTCCATATACAACGTTCTAACTAAAAGGCCTATGAGTCCAACTTGTCTATTTACAAAGAGTTAGCTACATGGCAGAGTAGTGCAACATTTCCATATACAGAGTTCTACCTACATGGCAGATGTGTCCAACGTGTCCATATACTGAGAGCAAGCTACATGACAGAGAAATCCAATATGTTCATATACAGAGAGCTTCCTACTTGGCAGATCAGTAAAACATATCCATGTACAGATATCTAGCTATATGGCAGATGTATCCAACGTGTCCACATACTGAGAGCTAAGTACATGCAGAGTAGTCCAACATGTCCATATACAGGGTACTAGCTACAGGGTAGATGAGTCTATCATGTCCATATGCTGAGAACCAACTACATGGCAGACAAGTCCAGTATGTTCATATACAGACAGTTACCTACATGGCAGATCAGTCCAACATATCCATGTACAGAGACTAGCTACATGTTAGATGAGTGCAAAATGTCCATATACAGAGAACTAGCTACATGGCAGGGTAGTGGAATATTTCGATATACAGAGTTCTAACTACAAGGCCTATGATCCAACTTGGCTATATACAGAGAGCTAGCTACATGGCAGAGTAGTGCAACATTTCCAAATATGGAGTTCTAGCTACATGGCAGATGTGTCCAACATGTCCATATACAGGGTACTACCTACTTGGAAGACAAGTCAAAATGTCTATATACATAGAGCTAGCTACATGGCAGGGTTGTGCAACATTTCCATGTATAACATTCTAGCTACATGGCAGATGATTCAATCTTGTCTATATACAGAGAGCTAGCTCCATGGCGGAGTAGTGCAACATTTCCATATACAGAGTTCTAGCTACATGGCAGATGTGTCAAATGTGTCCGTATACTGAAAGCTAGCTACATGGTAGACAAGTCCAATATGTTCATATATAGAGAGCTACTACTTGGCAGATCTGTCCAACACATCATTGTTAAGAGAGCTAGCTACAAGTCAGATGAGTCCAACTTTTCTAAATACAGAGAGCTAGCTACAAGGCAGAGTAGTGCCACATTTACATATACAGAGTTCTAGCTACATGGCAAATGTGTCCAACATGTCCATATCCTGAGAGCTAGCTACATGGCAGAGTATTGCAACATGTCCATATTCTGGGTACTATCTACATGGAAGATGGTCCAATATGTCCATATACTGAGAGCTAGCTACATGGCAGACAAGTGCAATGTGTTCATATAAATGGAGCTAGGTACATAGCAGGGTTGAAAAACATTTTAATCTACAGGGTTCTAGCTACATGGCAGATGTGTCCAACGTTTCCATATACTGAGAGCTAGCTACATGGCAGAGTAATCCATATTGTCCAAATACTCAGAGCTAACTTCATGACAGAAAAATCCAATATGTTCATATACAGAGAGCTACCTACTTTGCAAATCACTCCAACATATCCATGTACAGGGAGCTACATTTGTTGCAGATGAGTCAAAAATGTCCATATACAGAGAGCTAGCTACATGGCAGACAAGTCCAATATGTTCATATATAGAGAGCTACCTACTTGGCAGATATGCAAAACATATCCATGTACAGAGAGCTATATACATGGCAGATGTATCCAACGTGTTCATATACTGAGAGCTACCTACATGGCCGAGTAGTCCAACATGTCCATATACAGGGTACTAGCTACATTTCAGATGAGTCCAACATGTTCATATACTGAGAACTAGCTACATGGCAGACAAGTCCAGTATCTTCATATACAGACAGTTACCTACTTGGCAAATCAATCCCACATATCCATGTAAAGAGTTCTAACTACATGGCAGATGTGACCAACGTATCGATATACTGAGAGCTAGCTTCGTGGCAGATCAGTTCAAAATATCCATGCACAGTGAGCTAGCTACATGTCAGACGAGTTCAAATGTCCATGTACAGAGAGCTCGTTACATGGCAGAGTAGTTCATCATTTCCATACGCAGAGTTCTATATCCATGGAAGATGAGTCCAGCATGTTCATATACTGACAGCTAGCTAGCTACATGGCAGACAAGTCCCATATGCTCATAGACAGAGAGCTAGCTACATGGCAGGGTAGTGAAACTTTCCCATATACAGAGTTCTAGATATAGAGCAGACAAGTCCAATATGTTCATATACAGAGTCCTAGCTACTTGGCATATGAGTCAAAAATATCGATGCACACAAAGCTAGCTACAACTCAGACAAGTCCAAAATGTCCACATATAGAGAGCTGGCTACATGGCAGAGTAGTGCATCATTTCCATATAAAGGGTTCAAACTACATGGCAGATGCGTGCAAAGTGTTCATATCCTGAGAGTTAGCTACACGTCCGAGTAGTGCAACATGTCCATATACTGGGTATTATCTACATGGCAGATGGTCCAACATGTCCATATACTGACACCTATCTACATGGCAGTCACGTCCAATATGTTCATATAGAGAGAGCTAGCTACAAGG
>NW_006409026.1:243649-247846 GCF_000296735.1 Chrysochloris asiatica | reverse complement strand
TACTGCAAGGTACCAACATGGAAGATCATTTCAAAATATCTATGCACAGAGAGATAGCTACATGGTAGACAAGTCCAGTTTGTTCATATACAGAGAACTAGCAACATGGAAGTGTCGTACAACATTTCCATATACAGAGTTCTAGTTACATGTCAGACAAGTCCAATATGTTCATTTACAGAGAGCTAGCTACATGGCAGATCAGTCGAACATATTCATGTACAGAGAGCAAGTTACATAGCAGAGTACTGCATCATTTACATATACAGGGTTCTAACTACTTGGCAGATGTGTCCAACATGTCTGTATACTGAGAACTAGCTACATGGCAGAGTAGTCCAACATGTCCATATACAGGGTACTAGCTACATGGCAGATGAGTCCATCATGACCAAATACTGAGAGATAGCTAAATGGCAGACTAGTCCAATATGTTCATATATAGCGAGCTACCTACTTTGAAGATCACTCCAACATATCTGTGTACAGAGAGCTAGCTACATGGCAGATTGGTACAAAATGCCATAAATACAGAAAGCTAGCTACATGGCAGTGTAGTTCAACTTTTCCATATACAGAGTTCTAGGTAAAAGGCAGATGAGTCCAACTTGTCTATATACAGAGAGCTAGCTACAAGACAGGGTAGTGCAACATTTCCATATACCGAATTCTAGTTACATGACAGATGTGTCCAACTTGTCCATATAGTGAGAGCCAGATACATGGCAGAGTAGTCTAACAAGTCCATATAGAGAGTACTAGCTACATGGCAGAGAAGTTCAACGTGTCCATATACTGAGAGTCAGCTACATGGCAGACAAGTTCAAAATGTCCATATACAGAGAGCTAGCTACATGGCAGAGCAGTGCTACATTTACATATACAGAGATCTAGCTACAAGACACATTAGTCCAATTTGTCTATATACAGAGAGCTAGCTACATGGCCGTGTAGTGCAACATTTCCATATACTGAGTTCTAGCTACATGGCAGATATATCCAACGTGTCCAAATACTGAGAGCTAGCGGCATGGCAGAGTAGTAAAACATGTCCATATACAGGTAATTAGCTACATGGAAGATGAGTCCAACATGTCCATATGTTGAGAGCTAGCTACATGGCAGAGAAGTCCAATATGTTAATATACAGAGATCTACCTACTTAACAGTTCAATCCAACATATCTATGTATGGAGAGCTAGCTACATGGCAGATGTGTCCAACATGTCCATACTGAGAGCTACCTACATGACAGAGTAGTCCAACATGTCCATATACATGGTATTAGCTACATGGCAGATGAGTCTAACATGTCCATATACCTACAACGCAGATCGGATTAAAATAACCATGCACAGATAGCAAGCGACATGTCAGACATGTCCAAACTGTCCATAAACAGATAGAAAGCTACATGGCAAAGTTGTTCATCATTTCCATATACAGAGTTCTAGCTCCATGGAAGATGAATCCAATATGTCTACATACTGAGAGGTAGCTAGCTACATGGAAGACAAGTCCAATATATTCATACACAGTGAGCTAGCTACATGGCAGGGTAGTGCAACATTTCCATATACAAAGTTTTAGCTACATGGCAATGAAGTCCATTATGTTCATATACAGAGAGCTAGATACATGGCAGATTAGTTCAAAATATCCATGCATACAGAGCTAGCTACAAGTCAGACGAGTCCAAATATCTATATATAGAGATCAAGCTACATGGCAGACTACTGCATCATTTCCCTATATAGAGTTCACTTCATGGCAGATGAGTCCAAAGTGTTCATATTCTGAGAGCTAGCTACAAGGCAGAGTAGTGAAACATGTCCATATACTGGGTACTATATGTATGGCAAATGGTCCAATATGACCATATACTGAGTGCTACCTACATGGCAGACAAGTACAATATCTTCATATACAGAGATCTAGCTACATGGCAGGGTAGAGCAACATTTCCATATACAGAGTTCGAGCTACGTGGCAGATGTTTCCAATGTGTCCATATACTGAGAACTAGCTACATTGCAGAGTAGTCCAACATGTCTATATACAGGGTACTATCTACCTGTCCATATAATGAGTCCATCATGTCCATATAATGAGAGCTAGCTACATGGTAGACAAGTCCAATATGTTCATATACAGAGAGGTACATATTTGGCAGATCAGTCCAACATATCCATGTACAGAGAGCTAGCTTCATGGCAGACGAGTCCAAAATGTCCATATATAGAGAGCTAGCTACATGGCAGGGTAGTGCAACAATTCCATATACATAGTTCTAGCTACAAGGCAGATGAGTCCAACTTGTCTATATACAGAGAGGTAGATTCATGTCAGGGTAGTGCAACATTTGCATATACAGAGGTCTAGATACATGGCAGATATGTCCAACATGTCCATATGCTGAGAGCTAACTACATGGCAGTATACATGTTCATGTACAGAATTCTTGTACATGGTAGATGTGTCCAACATGTCCACAGACTGAGAGATAGCTACAAAGAAGAGTAGTCCAACATGTCCATATACAGGGTAATAGCTACATGGCAGATGAATCCAACAAGTCCATATACTGAGAGCTAGCTACATGGCAGACAATTCCAATATGTTCATATACAGAGAGCTACCTACTTGGCAGATCAGTCCAACATATCCATATACAGATAGCTAGCTACATGGCAGATGAGTAGAAAATGTCCATATACAGAGAGCTTACTACATGGCAGTGTAGGGCAAAATTTACATATACAGAGTTCAAGCTACATGGAAGATGTGTCCCACGTGTCCATATACTAATATGGACATATACTATATGGCAGATCAGTCGAAACTATCCATGCACAGAGAACTAGCTACACGTCAGATGAGTAAAAAATGTCCATATACAGAGAGCTCACTACATTGCAAAGTAGTGCATCATTTTCATGTACAGAGTTCAAGGTACTTGGCAGATGAGTTCAAAGTGTTTATACACATAGAGCTAGCTACATGGCAGACAAGTCCAATGTATTCATATACAGAGAGCTACTTACTTGACAGATCACTCCAACATATCCATGTACAGATAGCTAGCTACAGAGCATACGAATCCAAAATGTCCATATACAGAGAGTTAGCTACATGGCAGTGTAGGGCAACATTTACATATACACAGTTCTAGCTACACCCTCAGAAACCCTATACAGGGTCGCTATGGGTAGGAACCGACTCGACAGCACTTAACAACAACAACAACAACAAGCTACATGGATGATGTGTCCAACGTGTCCATATACTGAGAGCTACCTATATGGTAGATCAGTCAAAAAATATCAGTGCACAGAGAGACAGCTACATGTCAGATGAGTAAAATATGTCCATATACAGAGAGCTCGCTACATTGCAAAGTAGTACATCTTTTCCATATACAGAGTTCAAGGTATTTGGCAGATGAGTCCAAAGTGTTTATACACTTAGAGCTAGCTACATGGCAGACAAGTCCAATGTATTAATATACAGAAAGTTACCTACTTGGCAGATCAATCCAACATATCCATGTACAGAGAGCTAGCTACACAGCAGGGTAGATCAACATTTCCATAATCAGAGTTCTAGCTACAAGGCAGATGAATTCAACTTTTCTATATACAGACATTGAGCTGCATGGCAGAATAGTGCAACATTTCCATATATTGAGAGCTAGCTACACTGCAGAAGTGTCCAAAATATCCGTATACTGGGAACTAGCTACATGGTAGACAAGTTCAATATGTTCATATACTGAGACCTACTTACATGGCAGATCAGTCCAACATATCCATGCACAGTGAGCTAGCTACATGGCAGAGGATTCCAAAATGTCCATATATAGAGAGCTAGCTACATGGCAGAGTAGTGCATCATTTCCATATACAGAGTTCAATCAACATGGCACATGAGTCCAAAGTGTTCATATACTGAGAGCTAGATACATGGCAGAGTAGTCCAACATGTCCATAAACAGGGTATTAGCTACTTTGCTAATGACTCCAACATGTCCATATACTGAGAGCTAGCTACATTGCAGATGTTTTCAACATGTCCATATACTGGGAGCTAGGTACATAGCAGAAAAGTTCAATATATTTATATCCAGAGAGCTCTGGTAGCATAGTGATTACGAATCGGGCTGTGAACCTTAAGGTCAGCGGTTCGAAACTACCAGCC
>NW_006409026.1:230919-243345 GCF_000296735.1 Chrysochloris asiatica | reverse complement strand
GTCTATGTACAGAGAGCTAGCTACATGGCAGGGTAGTGCAACATTTCCATATACAGAGTTCAAGCTACAACGCTGATGAGTCCAACTTGTCTATGTACACAGCTAGCTACTTGTCCGGTTAGTCCAACATGTCCATACACAGGGTACTAGCTGCATGGCAGATGTGTCCAACATGTTCATATACTGAGAGCTAACTTCATGGCAGACAATTCCAATATGTTCATATAAAGAGATCTACCTACTTGGCAGATCAGTCCAACATATCCATGTACAGAGAGCTAGCTACATGGCAGATGAGCCCAAAATGTCCATAAACAGAGAGCTAGTTACATGGCAGGGTTGTTCAACATTTCCATATACAGAGTTCTAGCTACAAGTCAGATGAGTCCAAATTGTCTATATACAGAGAGCTAGTTACATGGCAGAGTAGTGCAATACTTCCATTTAGAGAGTTCTAGCTACAAGGCAGCTGACACCAAAGTGTTCATATACTGAGAGCTAGCTACATGGCAGAGTAGTCCGTCATGTCCATACAAAGGGTACTAGCTACCTGACTAATGAGTCCAACGTGTCCATATACTAAGAGTAAGCTACATGGTAGACAAGTCCAATTTGTTCATATACAGGGAGCTAACTCCTTGGTAGATCAGTCCAACATATCCATTTACAGAGAGTTAGCTACATAGCAGAGTAGTTCTACATGTACATATACAGAGAGCTAGCTACATGGCAGGGTAATGCCACTTTTCCATATATAGAGTACTAGCTACAGGGCAGATGTGTCCAACATGTCCATATACTGAGACATAGCAACACAGCAGACAAGTCCAATATGTTCATATACAGAGAGCTACCTATTTGGCAGATCAGTCCAATATATCCATGTACAGAGAGTTAGCTACATGGCAGACGAGTCCAAAATGTCCATATACAGAGAGCTAGCTACATGGCAGGGTAGTGCAACATTTCCATATAGAGGGGTCTAGCTACAAGGTAGAGGAGACCAACGAGCTAGCTACATGGCAGAGTAGTGAAAGATTTCCATATAGAGACTTCTAGATACATGGCAGATGTGTACAATGTGTCCATATACTGAGAGCAAGTTACATGGCAGAGAAATCAAATATGTTCATATACAGAGAGCTACCTTCTGGGCAGATAAGTCCAACATATCCAAGTACAGAGAGTTAGCTACATGGCAGACGAGTCCAAAATGTCCATATACAGAGAGCTACCTACACGGCAGGGTTGTGCAACATTTTCATATACAGAGTTTTAGCTACAAGGCAGATGAGTCCAACTTGTCAATATGCAGAGATCTAGCTACATGGCAGAGTAGTGCAACATTTCCATTAACGGAGTAATAGCTACATGGCAGATGTGTCCAACATTTCCATATACTGAGAGCCAACTACTGGGCAGACAAATCCAATATGTTCATAAAAAGGGTGCAAACTACTTGCCAAATCAGTCCAACATATCCATGTACAGATAGCTAGCTACATGGCAGACGAGTCCAAAATGTCCGTATACAGAAAGTTGGCTACATTGAAGAGTAGTGCAACGTTTTCATATACAGAATTCTTGCTACAAGGCAGACAAGTCCAAAATGTCCATATACAGAGAGCTAGCTACATGGCACGGTAGTGCAACATTTCCATATACAAAGTTCTACTTACAAGGGAGATGAGTCCAACTTGTTTATATACTGAGAGCTAGCTACAGGGCAGAGAACGTCCAGTATGTTCATACACATATAGCTAACTACTTACCAGATCAGTCCAACATATTCATGTACAGAGAGCTAGCAACATGGCAGACGAGTCCCAAATGTTCATATAGAGAGAACTAGCTAAATGGCAGAAGAGTCTAAATTGTCCATATACAGAGAGCAAGCTACATGACAGGGAAGTGCAACATTTTCATATAAAGAGTTCTAGCTAAAAGACAGATGAGTCCTACTTCTCTATATACAGAGAGCTAGCCACATGGCAGGGTATCCAACATGTGCATATACAGGGTACTAACTACATGGCAGATGACTCCAACATGTCCATATACTGAGATCTAGCTACAAGGAAGACAATTCCAATATGTTCATATACAGAGAGCTATCTACTTGACAGATCATTCCAACACATCCATGTAAAGAGAGCTAGCAACATGGCAGACAATTCCAATATGTTCATATACAGAGAGCTACCTACTTGGCAGATAAGTCCAACATATCCATGTACAGATAGCTAGCTACATGGCAGATGAGTCCAAAATGTCCATATACAGAGAGCTAGCTACAGGGCAGTGTAGGGCAGCATTTACTTATACAGAGTTCTAGCTACATGGAAGTTGTGTCCAACATGTCCATATACTTAGAGCTACCTATATGGTAGATCAGTCGAAAATATCCATGCACAGAGAGCCAGCTACATGTCAGATGAGTAAAAAATGTCCATATACAGAGAGCTTGCTACATTGCAAAGTAGTGCATCATTTCCATTTACGGAGTTCAAGGTACTTGGCAGATTAGTCCAAAGTGTTTATATACTGAGAGCTAGCTACATGGCAGACAAGTCCAATGTGTTCATATACAGAAAGTTACCTACTTGGCAGAACAATCCAACATATCCATGTACAGAGAGCTAGCTACATGGCAGACGAGTCCAACATATCCATATACAGAGAGTTAGCTACATGGCAGGGTAGATCAACATTTCCATAATCAGAGTTCTAGCTACAAGGCAGATGAATTCAACTTCTCTATATACAGATATCGAGCTACATGGAAGAATAGTGCAACATTTCCATATATTGAGAGCTAGCTACACTGCAGATGTGTCCAACATGTCCATATACTGGGAGCTAGCTACATGGCAGACAAGTTCAATATGTTCATGTACAGAGAGCTACCTACATGGCAGATCAGTCCAGCATATCCATGAACTGAGAGCTAGCTACATGCCAGAGGATTCCAAAATGTCCATATATAGAGAGCTAGCTACATGGCAGAGTAGTGTATCATTTCCATATACAGAGTTCAAGCTACATGGCAGATGACTCCAAAGTGTTCATATACTGAGAGCTCGCTATATGGCAGAGTATTCCAACATGCCCATATAAAGAGTACTAGCTACCTGGCTAATGGGTCCAAGGAGTCCATAAACTGAGAGCTACCTACATGGTAGACAAGTCCAATGTGTTCATATACAGAGAGCTACTTACTTGGCAGAGCAGTCCAACCTATCCATGTACAGAGAGCTAGCTATATGGTAGATGAGCTGAAAATGTCCATATACGGAAAGCTAACTACATGGCAGGGTAGTGCAACATTTCCATATACAGATTTCTAACTACAAGGCAGATAAGTCCAACTTCCCTATATACAGAGAGCTAGATACATGGCAGTGTAGTGCAACATTTCCATATACAGAGTTCTAGCTACATGGCAGATGTGTCCAACGTGTCCATGTACTGAGAGCTCGAAACATGACTGAGTTGTTCAACATATCTATATTCAGGGTACTACCTACATGGCAGACGTGTTCAACTTGTCCATATACTGAGAGCTACCTGCATGGCAGAAAAGTCCTATATGTTCATATACAGAGAGCTACGTACTTGACAGATCAGTCCAACATATCCAGGTACAGAGAGCTAGCTACATGGCAGAGGAGTCAAAAATGTCCATATACAGAGATCTAGCTACATGGCAGGCTAGTGAAACATTTCCATATACAGAGTTCTCCGTATATGGCAGATGTGTCCAACGTGTCCATATACTGAGAGTTAGCAAGAGTCTAGCATGTGTATATTTAGAGGGCTAGCTACAAGGCAGATGATTCCAACATGTCTATATACAGAGAGGTATGTACATGGCAGGGTAGTGCAACATTTCCCGATACAGAGTTCTAGCTACAAGACAGACGAGTCAAGCTTATCTATTTGCAGAGAGCTAGCTACATGGCAGGGTAGTGCAACATTTCCTAATACAGAGTTGTAGCTACATGGCAGGTGTGTCCAACGTGTCCATATGATGAGAGCTAGCTACATGGCAGACAAGTCCAATATGTTCATATATAGAGAGCTACCTACTTGAAAGATCAGTCCAACATATCCATATACAGAGAGCTAGTGTCATGGCAGACGAGTAAAAAATGTACATATAAAGAGAGCTAGCTACATGTCAGGGTAGTTAAACATTTCCATATACAGAGTTCTAGCTACAAGGCAGATGAGTCCAACTTGTACATATACCGAGAGCTAGCTACATGGAAGAGTAGTGAAACATTTCCATATACAGAATTCTAGCTACATGGAATATGTGTCCAACTTGTCCATATAGTGAGAGCCAGATACTTGGCACAGTAGTCTAACAAGTTCATATAGAGAGTACTAGCTACATGGCAGAGAAGTTCAACGTGTCCATATACTGAGAGCTAGCTACATGGCAGAGCAGTCCAACATGTCCATATTCAGGGTAGTAGCTACATGGCAGATGTGTCCAACGTTTCCATGTACAGAGAGCCACCTACAGGGCAGACAAGTCCAATATGTTCATACACAGAGTGCTAAATACTTGGCAGATCAGTCCAACATATCCATGTACAGAGAACTAGCTACATGGAAGACGAGTCCAAAATGTCCATATACAGAGAGATAGCTACATAGCAGAGTAGTGCAGCATTTCCATATACAGAGTTCTAGCTACAAGGAAAATGAATCCAACTTGTCTATATATAGAGATCAAATTACATGGAAGGGTAGTGCAACATTTCCATATACAGAGTTCTAGCTACATGGCAGATGTGTTCAACGTGTTGGACTACATGACTGAGTAGTCCAACATGTCCATATTCAGGGTACTACCTACATGACAGATATGTCCAACTTGTCCATATACTGAGAGCCACCTGCATGGCAGACAAGTCAAATATGTTCATATACAGAGAGCTAACTACTTGGCAGATCAGTCCAACATATCCATGTACAAAGAGTGAGCTATATGGTAGACGAGCCCAAAATGACTATATACAGAGAGCTAGCTACATGGCACAGTAGTTCAACATGTCCATATTCAGGGTAGTATCTACATGACACATGTGTCCAATGTGTCCATATATGGAGATCCACCTAAAGGGCAGACAAGTCCAATATGTTCATATACAGAGAGCTACTTACTTGGCAGAGCAGTCCAACATATCCATGTACAGTGAGATAGCTATATAGTAGACTAGCGCAAAATGTCCATATACAGAAAGCTAACTACATGGCATGGTAGTGCAACATTTCCATATAAGAGTTCTAGCTACAAGGCAGATAAGTCCAACTTCCCTATATACAGAGAGCTAGATACATGACAGTGTAGAGCAACATTTCCATATACAGAGTTCTAGCTACATGGCAGATGTGTCCAACGTGTCCATTTACTGAGAGCTCAAAACATTACTCAGTAGTTCAACATATCTATATTCAGGGTACTAACTACATGGCAGATGTGTCCAACGTGTCCATTTACTGAGAGCTCAAAACATTACTCAGTAGTTCAACATATCTATATTCAGGGTACTACCTACATGGCAGATGTGTCCAACTTGTCCATATACTGAGAGCCACCTGCATGGCAGAAAATACCAATATGTTCATATACAGAGTGCTACCTACTTGGCAAATCAGTCCAACATATCCATGTACAGTGTAGACGAGTCAAAATGTCTATATACAGAGAGCAAGCTACATGGCAGAGTAGTCTCACATGTCCATATTCAGGATAGTAGCTACATGGCAGATATGTCCAACGTATCTATATACTGAGAGTAACCTACAGGGCAGACAATTACAATATGTTCATGTACAGAGAGCTACCTTCTTGGCAGATCAGTCCAACATATCCATGTACAGAGAGTTAGATATATGGCAGACGAGTACAAAATGTCCATATACAGAGAGCTAGCCATATGTCAGGGTAGTGCAACATTTCCATATACAGAGTTCTATCTACAAGGCAGATGAGTCCAACTTGTCTATCTACAGAGAGCTACCTACATGACAGAGGAGAACAACATTTCCACATACAGAATTCTAACTACATGAAATATGTGTCCAAGGTGTCCATATACTGAGAGCTAGCTACATGGCACAGTAGTCCAACATGTCCATATTCAGTGTAGTAGCTACATGGCAGGTGTGTCCAATGTGACCATATACTGAGAGCCACCTACAGGGCACACAAGTCCAATATGTTCATATATAGAGAGCTACCTACTTGGCAGATCAGTCCAACATATACATGTTCAGAGAGCTAGCTATATGGCAGAAAAGTCCAAAATGCCCATATATAGGAAGCTGGCTACATGGCAGGTTAGTGCAACTTTTCCATATTCAGAGTTCGATCTACAAGGCAGATGACTCCAACTTGTCTATATATAGAGAGCTAGCTACAAGGCAGAGAAGTGCAACATTTCCATATACAGAGTTGTAGGTACATGCCAGATGTGTAAAACGTGTCCATATACTGAGTGCCACCTACAGGGCAGACAATGTCCAATATGGTCATATACAGAGAGCTACCACCTTGGCAGATAAGTCCAACATATCCATTTACAGAGAGCTAGCTACATGGCAGAGGAGTCCAAAATGTCCATATATATACAGGTAGCTACATGGCAGGGTAGTGCAACATTTTCATATACAGAGTTATAGCTTCAAGGCAGATGAGCCCAACTTGTCTATATGCAGAGAGCTAGCTACATAGCACTGTAGAGCAACATTTCCCTATACAGAGTTCTAGCTTCATGGCAGGTGAGTCCAACTTGTCTATATACAGAGAACTAGCAAATGGCAGAGTAGTGCAACATTAACTTTTTCAGAATCTAGGTACATGGCAGATGTGTAAAATGTGTCCATACATTGAGAGCTAGCTACATGGCAGAGCAATCCAACATGTCCATATACAGGGTGCTAGCTACTTGGGCGATGAGTCCATCATGTCCATATACTAAGCACTAGCTACATGGCAGACAAGTCCAATAAGTTCTCATACAGAGAGCTATCTACTTGGCAGATCAGTGTAATATATCCATGTACAGAGAGCTAGCTACATGGCCGACAAGTCCTAAATGTCCATATACAGAGAGCTAGCTACACGGCAGGGTAGTGCAACATTTCTATATACAGAGTTCAGGCTACATGGCATATGTGTCCAACGTGTCCATATACTGAGAGCTAGCTACATGGCACACAAGTCCCTTATGTTCATATACCGAGGGCTACCTACTTGGCAGATCAGTCCAACATATCCATGTACCGAGAGCTAGCTACATGCCAGACAAGTCCAAAATGTCCCTAAACAGAGAGCTAGCTACATGATACGGAGTGCAACATATCCATATAGACAGTTCTAGCTACAAGGCAGATGAGTACAACTTGTCTATATACAGAAAGCTATGTTCATGGCAGAGTAGTGCAACACTTCCATATACAGTGTTCTATCGACATGGCAAATGTGTCCAATGTGTCCATACACTGAGAGCTAGCTCTATGGCAGTCAAGTCCAATATGTTCATATGCATAGAGCTACCTACTTGGCATATCAGTCAGACATATCCATGTACAGGGAGCTAGCTACATGACAGACGAGTCGAAAATGTCCCTAAACAG
The DNA here is from genome assembly GCF_000296735.1 of Chrysochloris asiatica. Taxonomy (NCBI): domain Eukaryota; kingdom Metazoa; phylum Chordata; class Mammalia; order Afrosoricida; family Chrysochloridae; genus Chrysochloris; species Chrysochloris asiatica. The sequence continues at coordinate 235,692 of NW_006409026.1, read as the reverse complement.
AGAGCTAGCTACATGACAGGGTAGTGCAACATTTCCATATAGACAGTTCTAGCTACAAGGCAGATGAGTCCAAGTTGTCTATATATAGAGATCTCGACATGGCAGGGTAATGCAACATTTCCATATACAAAGTTCTATCTACATGGGAGATGTGTCCAAATTTTCCATATACTGAGTATCAGCTATATGGTAGAGTAGTCCAACATTTCCAAATAAAGTGTAATAGCTACCTGGCTAATGAGTCCAACATGTCCATATACTGAGAGCTAGCAACATGGCAGACAAGTCCCATATATTGCTATACAGAGAGCTACCTACTTGGTAGATCGGTCTAATGTATCCATGTACACAGAGCTAGCTACATGGCAGACAAGTCCAAAGTGTTTATATACAGAGTGCTGATTACATGGTATGGTAGTGCAATATTTCCATATACAGAGTTCTAGCTACATGGCAGATGAACACAAATTGTTGATATACTAAGAGGTAGCGTCATGGCAGAGTTGTGCCACATTTCCATATTCAGAGTTCTACCTACATGGCAGATGTGTCCAACGTGTCCATATACTGAGAGCTAGCTACATGGCAGAGTAGTCCAACATGTCCATATACAGGGTTCTGGCCTCAAGGCAGATGAGTCCAACTTGTCTATCTACAGTGACCTAGCTACATGGTAGAGTAGTGCATGATTTCCATATACAGAGTTAAAACTACATGTCAGATGAGCCCAAGGTGTTCATATATTGAGAGCTATCTACATGGCAGAGTAGTGCCACATGTCCATATTCAGGGTACTAGCTACATGTCAGATGAGTCCAACATGTCCATATACTGTAAGCTAGATAAATGGCAGACAAGTCCAATATGTTCATATACAGAGAGCTAGCTACATAGCAGGGTAATGCAACATTTCTATATACAGAGTTCAAGCTACATGGCAGATGTGTCCAACGTGTCCATATACTGAGAGCTACCTACATGGCAGATCAGTCCAAAATATCCATGCACAGAGCACTAGCTCCATGTATGATGAGTCCAAAATGTCCATATACAGAGAGCTAATTACATGGTATGGTAGTGCAATATTTCTATATACAGAGTTCTAGCTACATCGCATATGACTACAAATTGTTGATATACTGAGAGGTAGCTACATGGCAGACAAGTCCAATATATTCATATTCAGAGAGCTACCTACTTGGCTGATTAGTCCAACATATCCATGTACAGAGAGCTAGCTAAATGGCAGTGTAGTGAAACATTTCCATAGACAGAATTCTAACTACAAGGCAGATGAGTCCAACATGTCTATATTCAGAGAGCTAGCTTCATGGCAGGGTAGTGCAACATTTCCATATGCAGAGTACTAGATATATGGCATATGAGACCAACATGTCCATATGCTAAGAGTTAACTACATGGTAGAAAAGTTCAACATGTGTACATTAAGAGGGCTAGCTACAAAGCAGATGAGTACAACATGATTATATACCGAGAGCTATCTACATGGCAGTGTAGTACAACATATCCATATACAAATTCCTAGCTACAAGGCAGATAAGTCCAACTTGTCTATATACAGATAACTAGCTACATGACAAAGTATTGCAACATTTCCATATACAGAGTACTAGCTACATGGCAGATGACTCCAACATGTCCATATACTGAGATCTAGCTACATGGCAGACATGTCCAATATGTTCATACACAGAGAGCTAGCTACATGGCAGTGTGGAGCAACATGCCCATATACCGAGTTCTACCTACATTGCAGATGTGTCCCAACTGTCCATATACTGAGAGGTAGCTACATGGCAGATAATTCCAATATGTTCATATTCAGAGAGCTACCTACTTGGCTGATCAGTCCAACATATCCATGTACACAGAGCTAGCTACATGGCAGACAAGTCAAAAATGTCCATATACAGAGAGCTAGCTAAATAGCAGTGTAGTGCAACATTTTCATATACAGAGTTCTAGCTACAAGGCAGATGAGTCTACGTGTCTATATTCAGAGAGCTAGCTCCATGGCAGGGTAGTGCAACATTTCCATATACAGAGTACTAGATACATGGCATATGAGACCAACATGTCCATATGGTGAAAGTTAGCTACATGGCAGATGAGTTCAACATGTATACATTTAGAGGGCTAGCTACAAAGCAGATGAGTACAACATGTCTATATACAGAGAGTTATCTACATGGCAGTGTAGTGCAACAATTCCATATACAGACTCCTAGCTACAAGGCAGATAAGTCCAACTTGTCTATATACAGTTAGCTAGCTATATGGCAATGTATTGCAATATTTCCATATACAGAGTACTAGCTACATGGAAGAAGACTCCAACATGTCTTTATACTGTGAGCTAGTTACATGTCCGAAACGCCCAATATGTTCATTTACAGAGAGTTAACTACATGGCAAGTGTGGTGCAACATTCCCATATACCGAGTTCTACCTACATTGTAGATGTGTTCCAACTGTCCATATACTGAGAACTAGCTACATGGCAGAGCAGTCAAACATGTCCATATACAGGATTCTAGACACAAGGCAGATGAGTCCAACTTGTCTATATACAGAAAGCTAGATACATGGCAGCGCAGTGCATCATTTCCATATACAGAGTTCAAGCTACATGGCAGATGAGTCCTAAGTGTTCATATACTGAGAGCTAGCTACATGACAGAGTAGTGAAACATGTTCATATACAGGTTACTAGCTAGATGAGTCCAAAATGTCCATCAACTGAGAGCTAGCTACATGGAAGATCTGTGCAACATGTCCATACACAGGGTACTAGCTTCATAGCAGATGTGTCCAACATGTCTATATACAGAGAGCTAGCTACATGGCAGACAAGTCCAATATGTTCATATACTGAGAGCTAGCTACATGGCAGACAAGTCCAATATGTTCATATACTGAGAGCTAGCCACATGGCAGATCAGTCTAACATATCCATGTACAGAGAGCTAGCTACATGGCAGCCCAGTCCAAAATGTCCATATACATAGAGATAGCTATATGGATGACTAGTGCATCATTTCCATGTACAGAGTTCTAGCTACACGGTAGATGAGTCCAACTAGTCTATATACAGAGAGCTAGCTACATAGCAGAATAGTGCAACATTTCCATATACAGAGCTCTAAATACATGGCAGATGTGTCCAACGTGTCCATATACTGACAGGTAACTATATGACAGACAAGTCCAATGCGTTCATGTACAGAGAGCTACCTAGTTGGCAGATCAGTCCACATATTCTTGTACAGAGAGATAGCTACATGGAAATTGAGTTCAAAATGTCCATATACAGAGAGCTATCTACTTTGCAGAGTAGTCCAATATGTCCATATACCAATTACGAGCTACAAGGCAGATGAGTCCAACATGTCCATATACTGAGAGCTAGATACATTGCAGAGTAGTCCAACATGTCCATATACAGGGTACTAGTTACATGTCATATGAGTCCAATATGTCCATATACTGAGAGCTAGCTACATTGGAGACAATTCCAATATGTTCATATACAGAGAGATAGCTACAAGGCAGAGTAGTGCAACATTTCCATATAAAGAGGTATAGCTACATGTGGGATGTGTCCAATGTGTCCATATACTGAGACCTAGCTACATGGCAGAGTAGTCCAACATGTCCATATATGAGATACTAACTACATGGAAGATGAGTCCCACATGTCCGTATACTTAGAGCTAGCTCTATGGCAGACTAGTCCAAGATGTACATATGCAGGGCACTAGCTAAATGGCAGGGAAGTGCAACATATCCATATACCGTGTTCTCGCTACAAGGCTGATGAGTCCAACTTGTCTATATACAGAGAGCTAGCTACATGGCAGAGTAGTGCAACATTTCCATATACAGAGTTCAAGCTACATGGAAGATGAGTTCAAAGTGTTCATATACTGAGAGCTAATACATGGTAGAGCAGGCCAACATGTCCATATAAAGAGTACTAGAGACCTGGATAATGCGTACAACATGTCCATATATTGAGAGCTAAATACATGGAAGACGAGTCCAAAAGGTCCATATACAGAGATAACTAAATGGCAGGGTAATGCAACATTTCCATATAAAGAGTTCTAGCTATAAGGAAGATGAGTCCAACTTGTCTACATAGAGAGAGCTAGCTACATGGCAGGGTATAGGAACATTTCCATATACAGATTTCTAGCTACATGGCAGATGATTCCAACATGTTCATATACTGAGAGCTAGCTACCTAGCAGGGTAGTACAACGTTTCCAAATACAGAGTTCTAGCTACATGGCATATATGGCCAACATGTCCATGTACTGAGAGCTATCTACATAGAAGAGTAGTCCAACATGTCCATAAACGGGGTAGAAGCTACATAGCAGATGTGTCCAATGTGTCCATATACTGAGAGCTAACTACATGCAGTCAAATACAATACGTTCAAATACAGAGAGCTAGCTAAATGGCAGAATAGTCCAACAAATCCATGTACAGAAAACTAACTACATGTCAGACAAATCCAAAAGTTCCATATACAGAGAACTGGCTACTTGGCAAACTAGTGCATCATTTCCAAATAGAGAGTTCTAGCTATATGACAGACGTGTCCAACGTGTTCATGTACTGAGAGTTAGCTACATGACAGAGTAGTCCAACATGTCCATATACAGGGTACTAGCTACAAGGCAGATGAATCCAACTTGTCTATATACAGAGAGCTAGCTACATCTTGTTGTTGTTGTTGTTGTT
>NW_006409026.1:228221-229929 GCF_000296735.1 Chrysochloris asiatica | reverse complement strand
TAGCTTCATGTCAGAATAGTGCAACCTTTCTATATACAGAGTTCTAGCTACATGGCAGATGTGTCTAGCCTGTCCATATACTTAGACCTAGCTACATGGTAGACAAGTGCAATATGTTCATATACAGAGAGCAACCTACTTGGCAGATCTGACCAACATATCCATGTACAGAGAGCTAGCTACATGGCAGATGAGTCCAAAATGTCCATATAGAGAGTGCTAGCGACATGGCAGGGTATTGCCACTTTCCCATATACAGAGTACTAGCTACATGGCAGATGTGTCCAGCATGTCAATATACGAGAGCTAGTTACATGGCAGAGTAGTGCAATATTTCCATATACAGAGATCTAGCTACCTGGCAGATGTGTCCACCGTGTCCATATACTTAGACCTAGCTGCATGGTAGACAAGTGCAATATGTTCATATACAGAGAGCTACCTACTTGGAAGACATGGCTAACATATCCACATATAAAGATCTAGCTACATGGCAGACGAGTCCAAAATGTCCATATACAGAGAGCTAGCTACATGGCAGGGTATTGCCACTTTTCCAAAAAAAGAGTACTAGCTACATGGTAGATGTGTCCAGCATGTCCATAAACTGAGAGCTAGTTACATGGCAGAATAGTACAACATTTCCATATACAGAGTTCTAGCTACATTGCAGATGTGTCCAACGTGTCCATACTCTGAGAGAGAGCTACGTGGCAGAGCAGTCCAACTTGTCCATATACAGGAAACTAGCTCCATGGCAGATGAGTCCAACATTTACATATATTGAGAGCTAGCTACATGGCAGACAAGTCCAATATGATCATATTAAGTGAGTTACCTATGAGGCAGATGAGTTCAACAAATCCATGTACAGACAGCTAGCTACATGGCAGATGAGTCCAACATGTCCACATTCTGAGAGCTAGCTGTATTGCAGGGTAGTGAGACATTTCCATATACAGAGTTCTAGCTACAAGGCAGATGAGTTCAACTTGTCTATATACCGAGAGATAGCTACATGAATGTGTAGTGCAATATTTCCATATACAGAGATCTAGCTACATGGCAGATGTTTCCAACATGTACATATACTGAGAGCTAGATATATGGCAGACAAGTCCACTATGTTCATATACAGAGACTACCTACTTAGCCGATCAGGCCTACATATCCATGTACAGAGAGTTAGCTACATGGCAGAAGAGTCAGAATGTCCATATACAGAGGGATAGCTACATGGCAGGGTAGTCCAACATTTCCATATACAGTGTTCTAGCTACAAAGAATATGACTCCAACTTATCTATATACAGAGAGCTAGCTTCATGTAAGAAGAGTGTATCCTTTCCATATACAGAGTTCTAGCTACATGGCAGATGTGTCCAGCGTGTCCATATACTTAGACCAAGCTACATGGTAGACAAGTGCAATATGTTCATATACAGAGAGCTACCGACTTGGCAGATCTGTCCAACATATCCATGTACAGAGAGCTAGCTACATGGCAGACATTTCCAAAATGTCCATATACAGAGCTAGATACATGGCAGGGTATTGCCACTTTTCCATATACAGAGTACTAGCTACGTGGCAGATGTGTCCAACATGTCCATATACTGAGAGCTAGTTACATGGCAGAGTAGTGCAATATTTCCACATACAGAGATCTAGCTACAAGGCAGATGAGTCCAACTTGTCTATATACAGAA
>NW_006409026.1:226114-227136 GCF_000296735.1 Chrysochloris asiatica | reverse complement strand
ATATACAGAGAGCTAGCTACATGGCAGGGTAGTGCAACATTTCCATATACAGAGTTCTAGCTACATGGCAGATGTGTCAAAGCTGTCCATATACTGAGAGCCACATACATGGAAGCCACGTCCAATATGTTCATATACAGAGAGCTATCTACTTCGCAGAACAGTCCAACATATCCATGTACAGAGGTAGCTACATGGCAGGGTTGTGCAACATTTCAATATACAGAGTTCTAGCTACATGGCAGATGTGTCAAAACGGTCCATATATTGAGAGCAACCTACATGGCAGACAAGTCCTATATGTTCATATACAGAGAGCTTTCTATTTGGCAGATCAATCCAACATATCCATGTACAGGGAGCTAGCTACATGGCAGATGAGTCCAAAATTTCCAAATGCAATGAGCTAGCTACAAGGCAGGGTAGTGCAACATTTCCATATACAGAGTTCTAGCTATAAGGCATAAGAGTCCAACTAGTCTTGATACAGAGAGCTAGCATCATTGCAGAGTAGTGCAACGTTTCCACATACAGACTTCTACCAGCATGACAGATGTGTCTCACATGTCCATATACTGATTGCTAGCTACATGGCAGAGTAGTATAACATGTCCATATTCAGAATGCTAGCTACATGGCAGATGTGTCCAACGTGTCCATATAAAGTTAGCCACCTACAATAGACAAGTCCAATATGTTCATATACAGAGAGCTACCTACTTGGTAGATCCGTTAAATAAATCTATATACAGAGAGCTAGCTTCATGGCCAGGTAGTGCAACATTTCCATATACAGAGTACTTGATACATGGCAGATGACACCAACATGTCCATATGATGAGAGTTAGCTACATGGTAGATGAGTCCAACATGTTTATATTTAGAGGGCTAGATACAAAGCATATGAGTAGTGCATCATGTCTATATACAGAGAGCTATCTACATGGCAGGGTAGTGCAACATTTCCATATACAGACTCCTAGCTACAATGCAGATGAGTCCAACTTGTCTATATACAGAGA
>NW_006409026.1:214035-223461 GCF_000296735.1 Chrysochloris asiatica | reverse complement strand
CTAGCTACATGGCATAGTAGTGCAACATTTCCATATACAGAGTTCTAGCTACATGGCAGATGACTCCAACATGTCCATATTCTGAGAGCTAACTACATGGCAGACATGTCCAATATGTTCATATACAGAGAGCTAGCTTCATGGCAGTGTGGTGCAACATTCCCATGTACAGAGTTCTAGCTACATTGCAGATGTTTCCCACATGTCCATATATTGAGAGCTAGCTACATGGCAGAGTAGTTCAACATGTCCATATACAGGGTAATAGCTATCTGGCTAATGGGACCAACGTGTCCATATACTGAGAGCTAACTACATAGCAGACAAGTCAAGTATGTTCATATATAGAGAGCTACCTACTTGGCAGATCATTCCAACATATCCATGTACAGAGAGATAGCTACATGGCAGACACTCCAAAATGTTCATATAGAGAGCTAACTACATGGCAGGGTAGTGCAACATTTCCTTATGAAGAGTTCTAACTGCAAGACAGATGAGTGCAAGTTGTCTATACAGAGAGACCTAGATACATGGCAGAGTAGTGCAACTTTTCCATATACAGAATTCTAGCTACATGGCAGATGTGTTCAACGTGTCCATATACTGAGAGCTACCTACATGGCAGATCAGTCAAACAGTTCCATATTTAGGGTACTAACAACATGACAGATGATTCCAACATGTTCATATACTGAGAGATAGCTACATGGCAGACAATTCCAATATGTTCATATAAAGAGAACTAACTACTTGGCAGATCAGTCCAACATATCCATGTACAGAGAGCTAGCTTCATGCAGACAAATCCATTATGTCCATATATAGAGAGCTAGCTACATGGCAGGTTTGTACAACATTTCCATATACAGAGTTCTATCTACAAGGCAAATGAGTCCAACTTTTCTATATACAGAGAGCTAGCTACATGGCAGAGTAGTCCAACATGTCCATATAAAGGGTAATAGCTACCTAGCTAATTAATTCAACGTGTCCATATACTAAGAGCTAGCTGCATTGCAGAAAATTCCAACATGTTCATATACTGAGAGCTAACTACTTGGCAGATCAGTCCACCATATACATGTACAGAGAGCTAACTACATGGAAGAGTAGTCCAACATGTCCATTTATAGGGTACAAGCTACATGGCATATGAGTTCAACATGTCCATATACTGAGAGTTACATGTCAGACAAGTGCAATAAATTCATATACAGAAAGCTACCAACATGGCAGGGTAGTACAACATCTCCATATTCAGAGTTCTAGCTACAAGGCAGATGAGAACAATTTGTCTAAATACAGAGAGCTATCTACATGGCAGAGTAGAGCATCATATCCATATACAGAGTTCTAACTAAATGGCAGATATGTCCAACTTATCCATATACTGAGATCTACCTACATGGCAGATTAGTCCAACAGGTCAAATACAGGGTACTAGCCACATGGCAAATGAGTCCAATGTGTCCATATATTGAGAACTAGCTACATGGCAGACAATTCCAATATGTTCATATAAAGAGAGCTACTTACTTGGCAGATCAGTACAACAAACCCATGTACTGAGAGCTAGATTCTAGGCAGACAATTCCAAAATGTCCAAATACAGAGAGCTAGCTTCATGGTAGGTTAGTGCAACATTTCCATATACAGAATTCTACTTACAAGGCAGATGAGTCCAAGTTGTCTATATACTGAGAGCTAGCTACGTGGCAGACATGTCCAATATGTTCATATAGAGAGAGCTTCCTACTTGGCAGATTGGTGTAACATATCCATGTACAGAGAGCTAGCTACATGACACACAGGTCCAAAATGAACATATACAGAGAGTTAGCTACATGGCAGGGTAGGGAAACATTTCCATTTACAGAGTTCTAACTACAAGGCAGATGAGTATAAAATGTCCATATAAAGAGAGCTAGCTACATGGCAGGGTACTGCAACATTTTCATATACACATATCTAGCTACATGTCAGAGTAGTCCAACATGTCCATATAAAGAGTACTAGCTACCTGGCTAATGAGTCCAACATGTCTATATACTGAGAGGCAGCTACATGGCAGGCAAGTCCAATATGTTGATATACAGAGAGCTGCCTACTTGGCAGATCAGTCCAAGATATTCATGTACAGAGTCCAACTTTTCTATATACAGAGAGCTACCTACATGGCAGAACAGTGCAACATTTCCATACACAGACTTCTAGATACAAGACAGATGAGTTCAGATGTCCATATACAGAGAACTAGTTACATGGCAGGGTAGTGCAACATTTCCCTATACAGAGTTCTAGCTACAAGTCGGATGTGTCCAACATGTCCATATACTGAGAGCTAGCTTCATGGAAGAAGAGTTAAAATGTCCATATACAGAAAGCTAGCTACATGGCTGGGTAGTGCAACATATCCATATACAAAGTTCTAGCTACAAGACAGATAAGTCCAAAATATCCATATACAGAGCGCAAGCTACAGGGCAGAGTAGTGCAACATTTCCATATACAGAGTTCTATCTACAAGGCAGATGATTCAAACTTGTCTATATACAGAGAGTTAGCTACATGGCTGAGTAGTGCAAATTTTCCATATACAGATTTCTAGCTACAAGTCAGATGAGTCCATCTTGTCTATATACAGAGAGCTAGCTACATACCAGAGTAGAGCAACATTTCCATATACAGTGTTTTAGCTACGTGACAGATGTGTCCAATGTGTCCATATACTGAGAGCTACCTACATGGCAGATCTGTCCAACATGTTCATATACTGAGAGCTAGCTATATGTCAGACAAGTGCAATATGTTCATATAGAGAGAGCTACCTACTTGGCAGATCAGTCCAACATATCCATATACAGAGAGCTAGCTACTTGGCAGACGACTTCAAAATATCCATATACAGAGAGCTAACTATGTGGCAGGGTAGTGCAACATATACATATACAGAGTTCTAGTTAAAAGACAGATGAGTCCAACTTGTCTATTTACTGAGAGCTACCTACATGGCAGATCTGTCCAACATGTCCATATACTGAGAGCTAGCTACATGTCAGACAAGTGCAATATGTTCATATACAGAGAGATATCTACATGGCAGACAAGTCCATTATATTCATATACAGAAATCTAACTACTTGGCAGATCAATCCAACATATCCATGTACAGAGAGCTAGCTATATGGCAAACTAGTAAAAAATGTCCATATATACAGAGAGCTAGCTACATGGCAGAGTAGTTCAGCATTTCCACATACAGAATTCTAGGTTCAAGACAGATGAGACCAAAATGTCCATATTCAGAATGCTAGCTACATGGCAAGGGAGTGCAACATTTCTATATACAGTGTTCTAGTACAAGGCTGATGAATCCAACATATCCATATATTGAGAGGTAGATACGTGGAAGATTAGTCCAACATGTCCATATACAGAGACCTAGCTAAATGGCAGAGTAGTGCAACATTTACATATACAGAGTTCTAGCTACATGGTAGATGTGTCCAATGAGTCCATATACTGAGAGCTTCCTACATGGCAGATCAGTCGAAAATATCCATGCACACAGAGCAAGCTACATCTCAGATGAGTAAAAAATGTCCATACATAGAGAGCTTGCTACATTGCAAAATAGTGCATCGTTTCCATATACAGTGTTCCGGGTACATGGCAGATGAGTCCAAACTGTTCATATAATGAGAGAGCTACATGGCAGAGTAGTGCAACATTTCCATATACATAGTTTTAGAGACATGGCAAAAGTGTTCAATGTGTTCATATACTGAGAGCTATATACAAGGCAGAGTAGTCCAACATGTCCATATAGAAGGTACTAGCTATATGGCATATGAGTCCAACATGTCCATATACTGAGAGCTAGCTACATGGCAGTCAAGTCCAATATGTTCATACACAAAGAGCTACCTACTTGGCAGATCAGTAGAACATATCCATGTACAGAGAGCTAGCGACATGGCAGACGGGTCCAAAATGTCCATATACAGAGAGCTAGCTACACGGCAGAGTAGTGTTACATTTCCATAATCAGAGTTCTGGCTACAAGGAAGATGATTTCAACTTGTCTATATACAGAGATCTATCTACATGGCAGAATAGTGCAACATTTCCATATACAAAGTTCTAACTACGTGGCAGATGGGTCCAACGTGTCCATAAAATGAGAGCTAACTACTTGGAAGATAAGTCTAAAATATTCATGCACAGAGAGCTAGCAACATGTCAGACTAATCCACAATGTCCATATGCAATGAGCTAGCTAGGTGGCAAAGTAGTGCATCATTTCCATATACCAAGTTCAAGCTACATGGCAGATGAGTCCAAAGTGTTCATATACTGAGAGCTGTCTACATGGCAGAGTAGTCCAACATGTCCATATAAAGAGTACTAGCTATCTGGCTAATGAGTCCAACATGTCAATATAATGAGAGCTAGCTACATGGCAGACAACTCCAATATGTTCATATACAGATAGCTACCTACTTGATTGCTTAGTCCAACGTATCCATGTACAGAGAACTCACTACATAGCATATGAGTCCAAAATGTCCATGTACATAGAGCTACATACATGGCAGGGTATTGCAAAATTTCCATATACAGAGTTCTACCTACATGGCAGATGTGTCCAATGTTTCCATATACTGAGAACTAGCTACAAGCAGAGTAGTCCAACATGTCCATATACAGGGTACTAGCTACATGGCAGATGAGTCCAAGATGTCCATATACTGAGAGCTAGCTACATGGCAGACTAGTAGAATATGTTCATATACAGAGAGCTACCTACTTGGCAGGTCAGTCCAACATATCCACGTACAGAGAGTTACCGACTTGGCAGATGAGTCCAAAATGTTCCTATACAGAGAGCTAGCGACATGGCAGAAGAAATCATAATGTCAATATACAGAGAGTGAGTTACATGGCAGGGTAGTGCAACATTTACATATACAGAGTTCTAGCTACATGGCAGATGTTTCCAAATGTCCATATACTGAGAGCTACCTACATGGCAGATTAATCAAAAATATTCATTCACAGAGAGCTAGATACATGTCAGCTGATTAAAAAATGACCATATACACAGAGCTTGCTACATTGCAAAGTAGTGCATCATTTCCATATACAGAGTTCAAGGTACATGGCAGATGAGTCCAAAGTGTTCATATACTGAGAGCTAGCTACATGGCAGTGTAGTGCAACATATTCATATACAGAGTTCAAATTTCAAGGCAGATGAATCCAACTTGTTTATATACTGAGAACTAGCTAGATGGCAGAAAATTCCAATATGCTCATATACAGAAAACTACCTAATTGGCAGATCATTCCAACATATCCATGTACAGAGAGCTAGCTACATGGCAGACAAGTCCAAAATATCCGTATACAGAGAGCTAACAACATGGCAGGGTAGTGCAATGTTTCCATATACAGAGTTCTAGCTACAAGAGAGATAAATCCAAAACGTCCATATACAGAGAGCAAGTTACACAGGGCAGTGTAGTGCAACATTTACATATACAGAGTTCTATCTACAAGGCGGATGAGTCCAACTTGTCTATATACAGAGAGCTAGGTACATGGCAGTGTAGTGCATCATGCCCATATACAGAGTTCAAGGTACATGTCAGATAAGTCGAACATGCCCATATAAAGACTACTAGATATCTGGCTAATGAGTACAGCATGTCCATATACAGAGAGTTACCTCCTTGGCAGATGAATCCAGCATATCCAGGTCCAGAGAGCTAGCTACATGTCAGACGACTCCAAAATATCCATATACAGTGAGCTAGATACATGACAGAGTAGTGCAACTTCTCCATATACAGAGTTCTAGCTACAAGGCAGATGTGTCCAAAGTGTCCATATTCTGTGAGATAGCTACATGGCAGAGTAGTCTAACATGTCCATATACACGGTACTAGCTACATGTCAGATGAGTCCAACATGTCCATATACTGAGATATAGCTACATGGCAGACGAGTTCAAAATGTCCATGTGCAGACAGCTAGCTACAAGCAGGGTAGTGCAACATTACTATATTCAGTGTTCTAGCTACCAGGCAGATGAGTCCAACTTGTCTATATACAGAGATCTAGCTACATGGCAGAGTAGTGAAACATTTCGAAATACAGAGTTCTAGCTATAGGGCATATCTCTCCACCATGTCCATATACTGAGAGCAACCTACATGGCAGATCAGTCCAAAATATCCATGCCCAGAGATCTAGCTACATGGCAGAGTAGTACATCATTTCCATATACATTGTTCAAGCTACATGACAGATGAGTCCTAAGTGTTCATATACTGAGAGCTATCTACATGGCAGAGAAGTCTAACATGTCCATATAAAGAGTACTATCTACCTGGCTAATGACTCCTACATGTTCATATAATGAGAGCTAGATAACTGGCAGACAAGTCCAATATGTTCATATACAGATAGCTACCTACTTGGAAAATCAGTCCAACATATCCATGTACACAGAGCTAGCTACATGGCAGACGAGTCCAAATTGTCCATATACAAAGAGTTATATACATGGCCGAGTAGTAACATTTCCATATACAGGGCTCTAGCTACAAGGCAGATGAGTCCAACTTGTCTATATACAGAGAGCAAGCTGCATGAAAGAGTAGTGCAACATTTCTACACAAAGATCTAGCTACATGGCAGATATGTCCAACGTGTCCATATACTGAGAGCTAACTATATGGTACATCAGTCCAACATGACTATGTACAGGGTACTAGCTACATGGCAGATGAGTCCAACATGTCCATATACTGAACGCTGGATACATTGAAGATGTGTCCAACACGACGATATACTAGGAGCTCACATAACAGACAAGTCCAATATGTTCATATACAAAGAGCTACCTACTTGGCAGATCAGTCAAACATAGCCATGTACAGAGAGCTAGCTACACGGCAGACGAGCCCAAAATGTCCATATACAGAGAGCTAGCTACATAGCAGGGTAGTGCAACATTTCCTTATACAGATTTCTACATGGCACATGAGTCCAATTGTCTATATACAGAGAGCTAGCTATATACAGAGACCAGATCAGTCCAAATTTTTCCATGCACAGAGAGCTTGCTACATATCAGATGAGTGGAAAATGTACACATACAGTGAGCTAGCTATATGGCAGAGTATTGCCATCATTTCCATGCAAAGAGTTCAAGCTACATGGCAGATGAGTCCAAAATGTTAATGTACTGAGAAATGGCTACATGGCAGAGTAGTACAACATGCACATAAAAAGAGTACTAGCTACCTGGCTAATGAGTCCAACATGTCCATATACTGACAGCTAGCTAAATGAAAGACAAGTCCAATATGTTCATATACAGAGAGCTACCTACTTGGCAGATCAGTCCAACATATCCATGTACAGACAGCCAACTAAATGACGTACAAGTCCAAAATGTCCATATACAGAGAGATAGCCACTTGGAAAGGTAGTGTAACATTTCCATATACAGACTTCTAGTTACAAGGCAGATTAGTGCAACTTGTCTATATATAGATTGCTAGCTACATGGCAGAGTAGAGCAACATTTACATATACCGAGTTCTAGATACATGGCAGATGTGGTCAACGTGCCCATATACTGAGAGCATCCTACATGGCAGATCAGTCCAAAATATCCATGCACAGTGAGCTAGCTACATGTCAGACGAATACAAATTGTCCTTATACAGATAGCTAGCTCCATGGCAGAGTAGTACTTCATTTTCATATGCAGAGTTCAAGCTACATGGCAGATGACTCCAAAGTGTTCATATATGGAGAGCTAGCTACATGGCAGACATGTGCAATATGTTCATGTTAAGAGTATAAGCTATCTGGCTAATGAGTCCAACATATCCATATACTGAGATCTAGTTACATGGCAGACAATCCAATATGTTCGTATACAAAGAGTTACCTACTTGGTAGATCATTCCAACATATCCATGTACAGAGAACTAGCTACATGGCAGATGAGTCCAAAAGGTCCATATACAGAGAGTTAGCTACATGGCAGGATAGTGCAACATTTCCATATACAGAGTTCTAGATGCAAGGTAGATGAGTCCAACTTGTCTATATACAGAGAGCTAACTACATGACAGAGTAGTGCAACATTTCCATATACAGAGATACAAGGCAGATGAGTAAAACTTGTCTATATACAGAGAGCTAGCTACATGACAGAGTAGTGCAACATTTCCATATACTGAATTCTAGCTACATGGCAGATTTGTCCAACTTGTCGTTATACAGGGTACTAGTTATATGGCAGATGAGTCCAACTTGTCCATATACTGAGCACTAGCTACATTGCAGATGTGACCAACATGTCCATATACTGGGAGCTATCTACATGGCAGACAAGTCCAATATGTTCATATACAGAGAGCTACCTACTTGGCAGATCAGTCCAACATATCCATGTACAGAGAGCAAGCGACATGGCAGAGGAGTCCAAAATAACCACATACAGAGAGCTAGCGACAAGGCAGATGACCAAAATTTCCATATACAGAGAGTTAGATACATGGCAGGGTATTGCATCATTTCCATACAATTGTTCAAGCACCATGGCAGATGGGTCCAAATTGTTCATATACTGAGAGCTAGCTACATGGCAGAGTACTCCAGCATGTCCAAATAAAGAGTTCTAGCTACCTGGCTAATGACTCCAACATATCCATATACTGAGAGCTAGCTACATGGCAGATAAGTACAATATGTTCATATATTGATATCTACCAACTTGACAGATCACTCCAACATAGCCATGTACAGAGAGCTAACTACAAAGCAGACGAGTCCATATATCCATATACAGCGAGCTAGCTACATGGCAGGGTAGTGCATCATTTAAATAAACAGAGTTCTAGCTACATGGCATGTTTCCAACGTGTCCATATACTGAGATCTACATACATGGCAGATCAGTTGTAAATATCCATGCATATAGAGAGCTAGCTACCTGTCAGATGAGAAAAAAAATGTCCATATACAGACAGCTAGCTACATGGCAAAATAGTGCAACATTTCCATATACAGAGAACAAGTTACATGGCAGATGAGTCCAAAGTGTTCGCATACTGAGAGCTAGGTACATGACAGAGTAGTCCAACATGTCCATATAAAGAATACTAGCTACCTGGCTAATGAGTCCAACATGTCCATATACTGAGAGCTAGAAACATGGCAGACAAGTCCAATATTTTCATACCCAGAGAGAAAACTACTTAGCAGATCAGTTCAACATATTCAAGTACAGAGATCTACTAGCTCCATGCAGATGAGTCCAAAATGTCCATATACAGAGAACTATCTACATGGCAGGGTTGTGCAACATTTTCATATACAGAGTTCTAGCTACAAGGC
>NW_006409026.1:207285-213825 GCF_000296735.1 Chrysochloris asiatica | reverse complement strand
ATACTGAGAGCTAGCTACATGGCAGACAAGTCCAATATGTTCATATACAGAGACTTCCCTTCTTGGCAGATCAGTCCAAAATATCCCTGCACAGAGAGCTTGCTAAATGTCAGATGAGTTGACAATGTCCACATACAGAGAGCTAGCTACATGGCATAGTATTGCATCATTTCCATAAACAGAGTTAAAGCTACGTGGCAGATGAGTCCAAAGTGTTCATATACTGAGAGCTGGCTACATGGCAGCATAGTCCAACATGTCCATACAAAGAGTACTAGCTCCCTGGCTGATGAGTCTAGTCCATATACTGAGAGCTAGGTACATGGCACATGAGTCCAATATGTTCACATACAGAGAATTACCTACTTGGCAGATCAGTCCAACATATCCATGTACAGAGAGCTGTCGACATGGCAGGCGAGTCCAAAATATCCATACACAGAGAGTTAGATACATGGCAGGGTAGTGCAACTTTTACAGATTCAGAGTTCTAGTTACATGGCAGATGTGTCCAACGTATCCATATATTGAGAGCTAACTACATAGCAAATCAGTCCAAAATATCCATGCACCGAGAGCTAGCTTCATGGAAGACGAGTCCAAAATATCCATATGCAGAGAACTAGCTATATGGCTGAGTTGTGCATCATTTCCATATAGAGAGCTCAAGCTACATGGCAGATGACCCCAAAGTGTTGACATGCTGAGAGGTGGTTACTTGGTAGAGTAGTCCAACAAGTCCATACAAAGAGTTACTTGCTACCTGGCTAATGAGTCCAATATGTCCATATACTGAGAGCTAGCTACGTGGCTGACAACTCCAATATGTTCATATACAGAGAGTTACCTACTTGGCAGATCAGTATAACATATCCATGTACAGAGAGCTAACGACATGGCTGACAAGGCCAAAATGTCCATATACAGAGAGCTAGCTACATGGCAGATGTGTCCAAGGTATCCATATATTGAGAGCTAACTACATTACAGATCAGTTCAAAATATCCATGCACATAGAGAGCTAGCTACCTGTCAGATGAGTAAAAAATGTCCATATACAGACAACTACTTAGATGGCAAAATAGTGCATCATTTCCATATACAAGTTCAAACTACATGGCAGATTAGTCCAAAGTGTTTGTATACTGAAAGCTATCTATATGGCAGAGTAGTCCAACATGTCCATATAAAGAGTACCAGCTACCTGGCTAATGAGTCCAACGAGTCCATATACTGAAAGCTACCTACATGGCAGAAAAGTCCAATATGTTCATACACAGAGAGCTATCTATTTGGCAGATCAGTCGAAAATATCCAAGTACAGAGATCTACTAGCTCCATGGCAGACGAGTCCAAAATGTCCATATATAGAGAGCTATCTACATGGAAGGGTAGAGCGACATTTCCATATACAGATTTCTAGCTACATGGTAGATGTGTTTAACGTGTCCATGTACTGAGAGCTACCTACATTGCACATCAGTCCAACATGTCCTTATACAGGGTATTAGCTACATGGCAGATGTGTCCAATATGCCCATATACTGAGCGCTAGCTACACTGCAAATGTGTCCAACATGTCCATACACTGGGGCCTAGCTACATGGCAGACAAGTCCAATATGTTCATATCCAGAGAGCTAACTTCTTGGCAGATCAGTCCAACATACCCATGTACAGAGAGCTAGTGATATGGCAGACGAGTACAAAATATCCATATACAGAGAGCTAGCTACATGACAGGGTAGTGCAACATTTACATATACAGAGTTCATGCTACAAGGCAGATGAGTCCAACTGGTCTATATACAGAGAACTAGCTACAAGGCAGAGTAGAGTAACATTTCCATATACAGAGTTCTAGTTACATGGCAGATGTGTCCAATGTGCCCATATACTGAGAGCTACCTATATGGCAGATCAGTCCAACTTGTCCATATACAGGGTACTAGCTCTATGGCAGATGAGTCCAAAATGTCCATATACAGAGAATTAGCTGCAGGGTAGGGTAGTGCAACATTTCCATATACAGAGTTCTACTTTCAAGGAAGATGAGTCCAACTTGTCTATATACGGAGAGTTTGCTACATTGCAGAAAATTCCAATATGCTCATATACAGAGAACCAGCTACTTGGCAGATCATTCCAACATATCCATGTACAGAGAGCTAACTACATGGCAGACAATTCCAAAATGTCCGTATACAGAGAGCTAGCTACATGGCACAGTAGTGCAACATTTCCATATACAGAGTCCTAGCTACAAGGCAGATGAGTCGAACATGTCCATATACTGAGAACTAGCTACATGGCAGACAAGTCCAATATGTTCATATACAAAGACTTGCCTACTTGTCTGGTCAGGCCAAAATATCCATGCATAGAGAACTTGCTAAATGTCACACGAGTCAAAAATATTCACATACAGAAAGCTAGCTACATGGCAGAATATTGCATCATTTCCATACACAAAGTTCAAGCTACATGGCAGATGAGTCCAAAGTGTTCATATACTGAGAGCAGGCTACATGGCAGAGTAGTCCAACATGTCCATACAAAGTATATTAGCTCCCTGGCTAATGATTCCAACATGTCCATATACTGAGAGCCAGCTACATGTCAGATCAGTCCAACATGTCCATATACAGGCTACTAGCTACATGGCAGACAAAATGTCCAAATACAGAGAGCTAGCTACATGGCAGTGTAGTGCAACATTTCCATACAGAGTTCTACTTTCAAGGCAGACGAGTTCAACTTGTCTATATACTGAGAGATGGCTACATGGCAGAGAAGTCCAATATGCTCATATACAGAGAACTATCTACTTGGCAGATCATTCCATCATATCCATGTACACAGAGCTAGCTACATGCAGATGAGTCCCAAATGTTCGTATACAGAGAGCTAGCTACATAGCTGAGTAGTTCAGCATTTCCAAATACAGAGTTCTAGCTACACGACAGATGAGTCCAACATGTCCTTATATTGATAGCTATCTACATGGCAGACATGTCCATTATGATTATATACAGATGCTTACCTACTTGGCATATAATTCCAAAATATCCATGCAAAGAGAGCTTGCTAAATGTCAGACGAATTGAAAATGTCCACATAGAAAGAGCTAGCTCCATAGCAGAGTAGTGCATCATTTCCATACACAGTGTTCAAACTACATGGCAGATGTATCCAAAGTGTTCATATACAGAGAACTGGCTACATGGCAGAGTAGTCCAACATATCCATACAAAGAGTACTAGCTACCTGGCTAAAGAGTTTAATATTTCCATATAGTGAGAGCTAGCTACATGGCAGACAAATCCAATATGTTCATATACCGAGAGCTACCTACTTGTTAGATCAGTCCAACATATCCATGTACACAGAGAGGTAGCACTATGGCAGATGAGTCCAAAATGTTTATATACAAGGAGTTATCTACATGGCAGGGTAGTGCAACATTTCCATATACAGATTTCTAGCTACATGGCAGATGTGTTCAACGTGTCCATGTACTGAGAGCTACCTACATGGCAGATCAGTCTAGCATGTCCATATACAGGGTAATAGCTACATGACAGATGTGTCCAATATGATCATATATTGAGCACCAGCTATATTGCAGATATGTCCAACATGTCCATATAATTCTAGCTAGCTACAAGGCAGACAAGTCCAATTGGTTCATATTCAGAGAGCTACCTACTTGGCAGAGCAATCCAACATATCCATGTACAGAGAGCTAGCAATATGGCAGACGAGTACAAAATATCCATATGCAGACAGCTAGCTACATGGCAGGGTAGTGGAGCATTTATATATACAGAGTTCTAGCTACAAGGCAGATGAGTCCATGTGTTCTATATACAGAGACGTAGAAACATGGCATAGTAGAACAACATTTGCACATACAGAAGTCTAGCTAAAAGACAGATGAGTCTAAAATGTCCATATACAATGAACTATCTGCATGGCATTGTAGTGCAAAATTTCCATATACAGAATTCTATTTACAAGGCAGATGAGTCTAACTTTTCTATATACACAGACCTAGCTATATGGAAGAGTAGTGCATCATTTTCATATACAGTGTTCTAGTTACATGGCAGATGTTTCCAACGTGTCCATATACTGAGAGCTACCTACATGGCAGATCAGTCCAACATGTGCATATACAGTGTACTAGCTACAATGCAGACGAGTTCAAAAAGTCCATATACAGAGAGCTAGCTACTTGGCAGTGTTGTGCAACATTTTCATATACAGAGTTCTACTTCCAAGGCAGATGAGTCCAACTTGTCTATATACTGAGACCTAGCTTCATGGCAGACAATTCCAATATGGACTTGGCAGATCATTCCAACTTGGCAGATCATTCCAACATATCCATGTATAGAGCGCTAGCTACATGGCAGACGAGTCTAAAAAGTTCGTATACAGGGAGCTAGCTACATGGCAGGGTAGTACAACATTTCCATATACACAGCTCTAGCTACAACACAGATGAGTCCAAAATGCCATCTACAGAGAGCTAGCTACATGGCAGGTTAGTGCAACATTTCCATATACAGATTTCTAGCTACAAGTCAGATGAGTAAAAAATGTCCATATACAGAGAGGGAGCTACATGGCAGGGTACTGCTCCATTTCCATATGCAGAGTTCTAGCTACAAGGCAGAAGATTCAAAATTGTCTAGATACAGAGAGCTAGCTAATTGACAGAGTAGTGCAATATTTCAATATACAGAGTTCTAGCTACATGGCAGATATGTCCAACGTGTCCATATACTGAGAGCTACCTACATGGTAGATAAGTCCAACATGACCACTTACAAGGTACTAGTTATATGGCAGATGAGTCCAACTAGTCTATATACTGATCATTAGCTACATTGCAGATGTGTCCAACATGTCCATAAATTGGGAGCTAGCTACATGGCAAACAAGTCCAATATGTTCATATAGACAGAGCTAACTGCTTGGCAGATCAGTCCAACATAACCATGTACAGAGAGGGTACATGGCAGATGGGTCCAAAATGTCCATATACAAAGAGCTAGCTACATGGCAGGGTAGTGCATCATTTACATATACAGAGTTCTACTTACAAGACAGATGAGTCCAACTTGTCTATGTACTGAGAGCTAGCTACATGGCAGACAAGTATAAATATGTTCATATACAGAGAGCTACCTACTTGGCAGATCATTCCAACATATCCATGTACAGAGAGATAGCTACATGGCATACGAGTCGAAAATGTCCATATAAAGAGAGCTAGCTACATGGCAGGGTAGTGCAACATTTCCATATACACAGTTCTAGCTACAATGCAGAAGAGTCCAAGTTGTCTATATACAGAAAGCTAGCTACATGACAGAGTAGTGCAACATTTCCATATACAAACTTCTAGCTACATGGCAAATTTTTCCAATGTGTCCATATACTGAGAGCTACCTACATGGTAGATAAGTCCAACCTGTCCATATACAGGGTACTAGTTACATGGCAGATGAGTCCAATTTGTCCATATACTGAGTGTTAGCTATATTGCAGATATGATCAACATGTCCATATACTGGGAGCTAGCTACATGGCAGACAAGTCCAATATGTTCATATTCAAAGAGCTACCTACTTGACAGATCAGTCCAACATATCCATGAACAGAGAGCAAGCTACATGGCAGAGTAGTCTAACATGTCCATAAAAAGTGTACTACATACATGCTAGATGAGTCCAACATGTTCATATACTGAGAGAAACCTACACGGCAGATCTATTCAAAATATCCATGCACAGAAAGCTGGCTATATGTCAGATGAGTGCAAATGTCCATATACAGAGAGATACCTACATTGCAGAGTAGTGCATCATTTCCATATACAGAGTTCAAGCTACATGCAGATGAGTCATTATTGTTCATATACTGAGAGCTAGCTACATGCCAGAGTAGTCAAACAAGTTCATATAAAGAATACTAGCTACCTGGCTAATGACTGCAACATATCCATATACTGTGAGCTAACTACATGGCAGACAAGTGCAATATGTTCATATACAGTGAGCTACCTACTTGTAAAATCAGTCCAACATATCCATGTTGGAGCTAGCTATATGGCAGCCGAGTCCAAATTGTCCATATACAGAGAGCTAGCTACACAGAAGTGTCGTGTAACATTTCCATATACAGACTTCTAGCTACAAGGCAGATTAGTCCAACTTGCCAATATACAGATTGCTAACTACATGGCAGGATAGTGCAACATTTCCTTATTACGAGTTCTAGCTAAAGGGCAGATGTGTTTAACATGTCCATGTACTGAGAGCATCCTACATGGCAGATCAGTCCAAAATATCCATGCACAGAGAGCTAGCTACATGTCAGACGAATCCAAAATGTCCATATACAGTCAGCTAGCTACATGGCAGAGTAGTCCAACATATCCATATACAGGGTAAAAGCTACATGGCAGATGAGTCCAACATGTCCATATACTGAGATATAGCTACATGGCAGACAAGTCCAATATGTTCAT
>NW_006409026.1:197265-207185 GCF_000296735.1 Chrysochloris asiatica | reverse complement strand
TACATGGCAGATGAGTCCAACATGTCCATATACTGAGATATAGCTACATGGCAGACAAGTCCAATATGTTCATATACAGAGATCTAACTACTTGGCAGATCAGTACAACATATCCATGTACAGAGAGCTAGCTACACAGCAGACAAGTCCAAAATGTCCAAATACAGAGAGCTATCTACATGAAAGGGTAGTGCAACATTTACATGTACAGTGTTCTAGCTACCAGGCAGAGTAGTACAACATTTCCAAATACAGAGTTCTAACTACATTGCAGATCTCTCCACCATGTCCATATACTGAGAGCAAACTAAATAGCAGATCAGTCCAAAATATCCATGCACAGAGAGCTAGCTACATGGCGGATGAGTACAAAATGTCCATATACAGGCAGCTAGCTAAATGGCAGAGTAGTACATCATTTCCATATACAGAGATCAATTTACATGACTGATGAGTCCTAAGTGTTCATATACTGAGAGATATCTACATGGCAGAGAAGTCCAACATGTCCATATAAAGAGTACCAGCTACCTGGCTAATGACTCCAACATGTTCATATACTGAGTGCTAGTTACATGGCAGATGAGTCCAATATGTTCATATACAGAGAGCTACCTACTTGGAAAATCATTCCAAAATATCCATGTACAGAGAACTAGCTACATGGCAGACGACTCCTAATTGTCCATGTACAAAGAGTTATCTACATGACCGAGTAGTGCACCATTTCCATATACAGGGTTCTAGCTAGTATACAGATAAGTCCAACTTGTCTATATACAGAGAGCAAGCTACATGAAAGAGTAGTGCAACATTTCCATATACAGAGATCTAGCTACATGGCAGACGTGTCCAACGTGTCCATATACTGAGAGCTACCTACATGGTATATCAGTCCAACATGTCCATATACAGGGTACTAGCTACATGACAGATGAGTCCAAGATGTCCGTATACTGAGCACTAAATACATTGCAGATGTGTCCAACACGAGGATATACTGGGAGCTACTCACATGACAGACAAGTCCAATATGTTCATATACAAAGAGCTACCTACTTAGCAGATCAGTCCAAAATAGCCATGTACAGAGAGCTAGCTACATGGCAGATGAGTCAAAAATGTCCATATACAGAGAGCTAGCTACATGGCAGGGTAGTGCAACATTTACATATACAGAGTTTTATCTACAAGGCAGATGAGTTCTACTGGTCTATATACAGAAAGCTAGCTACAGTGCAGAGTAGTGCAACATTTATATATACAGCGTTCTAGCTACATGGCAGAGAAGTCCAAAATGTCCGTATACAGAGAGCTAGCTACAATGCAGAGTAGTGCAACATTGCCATATACAGAGTTCTAGCTACAAGACAGATGAGTCCAAAATGTCCATATACAGAGAGCTAGCTACATGGCTGTGTAGAGCAACATTTCCATACACAGAGTTCTAGCTACAAGACAGATCAGTCCAACATGTCCATATACTGAGAGCTAGCTACATGGCAGACAAGCTCAATATGCTCATATACAGAGACTTTTCTATTTTGTAGATCAGTCCAAAATATACATGCACAGAGATCTTGCTAAATATCAGACGAGTCGAAAATGTCCACATACAGAGAACTAGCTACATGGCAGAGTACTGCATCATTTCAATACACAGAGTTAAAGCTATGTGGCAGATGAGTCCTAAGTGTTCATGTACTGAGAGTTGGCTACATGGCAGAGTAGTCCAACATGTCCATAAAAAGAGTACTAGCTCCCTGGCTAATGAATCCAATATGTCCATATACTAAGAGCTAGCTACATGGCTCACAAGTTCAAGAAGTTCATATACAGTGAGCTACCTACTTGGCAGATCAGACCCACATATCCATTTACAGAGTTCTAGCTACAAGGCAGATGAGTCCAAATGAGTGGTGGCTGCTTGGCTGAGTAGTCCATCATGTCCATAATAAGAGAACTTTCTACCTGGCTAATGAGTCCAACATGAACATACACTGAAAGCTAGTTACATGGCAAGGTAGTGCAACATTTCCATATACAGAGTTCTACTTACAAGGCCGATGAGTCCAACTTGTCTATATAATGAGGGCTAGCTAAATAGCAAACCAGTCCAATATGTTCAGATACAGAAAACTACCTAATTGTCAGATCATACCAACATATTCATGTACAGAGAGTTAGCTACATGGCATACGAGTCCCAAATGTCCGTATACAGAGAGCTAGCTACATGGCAGGGTACTGCAACATTTCCATATACAGATTTCTAGCTACAAGAGAGATGATTCCAAATTGTCCATATACAGAGAGCTAGCTACATGGCAGGGTAGTGCTACATTTCCGTATACAGAGTTCTTGATATAAGGCAGATGAGTCCAACTTGTCTATATACTGAGAGCTAGCTACATGGCAGACCAGTACAATATGTTCATATACAGAGAACTTCCTAATTTGCACAACATACCAATATATTCATCTACAGAGAGCTAGCTACATGGCATACGAGTCCCAAATGTCCGTATACAGAGAGCTAGCAACATGGCAGGGTACTGCAACATTTCCATATACAGAGTTCTAGCTACAAGACAGATGAGTCCAAAATGTCCATATACAGAGAGCTAGCTATATGGCAGGGTACTGCAACATTTCCATAAACAGAGTTCTAGATATAAGGCAGATGAGTCCATCTTGTCTATATACTGAGAGCTAGCTACATGGCAGACAATTCCAATATGTTCATATACAGAGAGCTACCTACTTGGCATATCAGTCCAACATATCCATGTACAGAGTTCTAGCTACAGGGCAGTTGAGTCCCAGTGGTCTACATACAGAGTGCTAGCTTTATGACAGAGTAGTGTAAGATTTATACATAAAAAGTTCTAGCTACATGGCTGATGTGTAAACCTATCCATATATTGAGAGCTAACTACATAGCAGATCAGTCCAAAATATCCATGCACAGAGAGCTAGTTATATGTCAGACGAGCCCAAAATTTCCATATGAAGAGAGCTAGCTATATGGATGAGTAGTGCATTATTTTCATATACAGAGCTCAAGCTTCATGGGAGATGACTCCAAAGTGTTCATATGATGAGAGGTGGCTACTTGGCGGAGTAGTCCATCATGTCCATAAAAAGAGACCTTGCTACCTGGCTAATGAGTCCAACATGTCCATACACTGAAAGCTAGTTACATAGCAAGGTAGTGCAACATTTCCTTATACAGAGTTCTACTTACAAGGCCGATGAGTCCAACTTGTCTATATACTGACAGCTAGCTACATGGCAGACCAGTCCAATATGTTCAGATACAGAGAACTACCTAATTGGCAGGTCATACCAACATATGCATGTACAGAGAGCTAGCTACATGGCCTATGAGTCCCAAATGTCCGTACACAGAGAGCTAGCTACATGTCAGGGTAATGTAACATTTCCATATACAGAGTTCTAGCTAAGAGACAGATGAGTCCAAAATGTCCATATACAGAGAGCTAGCTACAAGGCAGGGTAGTGCAACATTTCCATATACAGAGTTCTAGCTATATGGCAGATGTGTCCAACGTGTCCATATACTGAGAGCTAGCTAAAAGTAGAGTAGTCCAACTTGTCCATATACAGTGTAGAAGCTATATGGCAGATGAATCTAACATATTCCATATACTGTGAGCTAGCTACATGGCAGAGAACTCCAATATGTTCATATACAGGGAGCTACCTACTTGGCAGATCACTCCAACATATCCATGTACAGAGAGCTAGTGACATGGAAGACGAGTCCAAAATGTCCATATACAGAGAGCTAGCTACATGGCAGGGTAATGCAACATTTAAATATACAGAGTTCTTGCTATGTGGCATATGTGTAAATCGTGTCCATATACTGAGAGGTACCTACATGGAAGATCAGTTGAAAATATTCATGCACAGAGAGCTAGCTACCTGTCCAATGAATAAAAAATGTCCATAAACAGAGAGCTAGGTACATGGCAAAACAGTGCATCATTTCCATATACAGAATTCAAGCTACATGGTACATGAGTCCAAAGTGTTCATATACTGAGAGCTAGCTACATGGCAGAGTAGTCCAACATGCCCACATAAAGAGTACTAGCTATATGACTAATGTGTCCAACATGTCCATATACAGAGAGCTAGCTACATGGCATACAAGTCCAATATGTTCTTGTATAGAGAGCTAGTGACGTGACATACGAGTACAAAATATCTATATACAGAAGGGTAGCTACATGATAGGGTAGTGCAACATTTTCATATACAGAGTTCTAGCTACAAGGCAGATGAGTCCAACATGTCCATATACTGATTGCTAGCTACATGGCAGATCAGTCCAACCTTTCCATATACAGGCAACTAGCTACATGGCAGACGAGTCAAAAATGTGCATATACAGAGAGCTAGCCACATGAGAGGGTATTGCAACTTTTCTATATACAGAGTTCTATCTACAAGGCAGATTAGTCCACCTTTTCTATATACAGAGAGCTAGCTACATGTCTTCGCAGTGCAACATTTCCATATACAGAATTCTAGCTACATGGCAGATTTATCCAACGTGTCCATATACTGAGAGTTAGCTACATGGTAGATTAGTCAAACACGTCCATATTCAGGGTACTAGCTACATGGCAGATGTTTCCAATGTGTCCATGTACTGAGAGCCAACTACAGGGCCGACAAGTCCATTATGTTCATATAAAGAGATCTACCTACATGGCAGATCAGTCCAACATATCATGTACAGAGAGCTAGCCACATGGCACGGCAGTGCAACATTTCCATATACAGACTTCTAGCTATAAGACAGATGAGTCCAACTTGTCTATATAGAGAAAGATAGCTACATGGCAGAGTTGTGCCACATTTCCATATACACATGTCTAGCTATATGGCAGATGTGTCTAATGTGTCAACATATTTAGATATAACTACATGGCAGAGTAGTCCAACATGTCCATATTCAGGGTACTAGCTACATGGCAGATTTTTCCAACTTGCCTATATACTGAGAGTCACCCACATATCAGACATGTCCAAAATGTTCATGTTGAGAGAGCTACCTACTTGGCAGATCAGTCCAACATATCCATGTACAGAGAGCTTGCTGCATGTCAGACGAGTCCAAAATGTGCATATAGGGAGACCGAGCTACATGGCAGTGTGATTCAACTTTTCCCTATACAGAGTTCCAGCTAAAAGTCAGATGACTGCAACTTGTCTATATACAGAGAGCTAACTACATGGCAGAGTAGTACAACACTTGCATATACAGGGATTTAGCTACATGGCAGATGTGTTCAACATGTCCATATACTGAGAGCTAGCTACATGGCAGAATAGTCCAACATGTCCATATTCAGGGTATTAGCTACATGACAGATGTGTCCAACATGTCCATATACTAAGAATCACCCACATGGCAGACAAGTCCAATATGTTCATATACAAAGAGCTACCTACATGGCAGATAAGTCCAACATACCCATGTACAGAGAGCAGGTTACATGGCAGATGATTTCAAAATGTCCATATACTGAGAGCTAACTACATGGCAGAGTAGCTCAACATATCCATATTCAAGGCATAAACTACATGGCAGACAAGTCCAATATGTTCATATACAGATAATTAATTACTTGGCAGATCAGTCCAACATATCCATGTACAGACAGCTAGCTACATGTCAGATGAGTCCAAAATGTCCATATACAGAGAGCTAGCCACAAGCCCATTTAATGATACATTTCTATATACAGAGTAATAACTACAAGGCAGATGAGTCCAATTTGTCTATATACAGAGAGCAACTTACATGGCAGGGCAGTGCAACATTACCATATAGTGAGTTCTAGCTACATGGCAGATGTGTCAATGGTGTCCATACACTGAGAGCTTGCTTCATGGTACACAAGTCTAATATGTTCATATACAGAGAGCTACATACTTGTCAGATCAGTCTAACATATCCTTGTATATCTACTTTACAGATCAGTCCAACATATGCATGTACAGTGATTGAACTATATGGCAGACGAGTCCAAAATGTCCATATACAGAGAGCTAGCCACATGACAGGGTAGTGCAACATTTCCATATACAGAGTTCTAGCTACAAGGCAGATGAGTGCAACTTCTCTACATATAGAGAGCTAGCTACATGTCAGAGTAGTACAACATTTCTATATATAGTGTTCTAGCTACATGGCAGATGTGTCCAAAGTGTCCATATACTGAGAGCTAGCTACATGGCAGAGTAGTCCAACATGTCAATATACAGCGTAGTAGCTACATGGCAGATGTGTCCAACGTGTCCATATATTAAGAGCCACCTACAGGGCAGACAAGTCCAATATGTTCATATATAGGGAGCTACATACTTGGCACATCATTCCACCATATCCATGTACAGCGAGGTAGCTACATGGCAGACGAATCCAAAATGTCCATATATGGAGAGCTAGCCACATGGCAGGGTAGGGCAACATTTCCATTTACAAAGTTCTAGTTACAAGCAGATGAGTCCAACTTGTCTATATACGGAGAGCTAGCTACATGGCAGAGTAGACCAACTTGTCCATATTCAGGGTTGTAGTTACATGGCAGATGTGTCCAACATGTCCATATACTGAGTGCTAGCTTCATAGCAGACAAAAGCAATATGTTTATATACAGAGAGTTAGCTGCTTGGTAGATCAGTCTAGCATATGCATGTAGAGAGTTTGCTACATGGCAGACAAGTCCAACTTGTCTATGTAAAGAGAGTTAGTTACATGGCAGAGAAGTGCAACATTTCCATATAGAGAGTTCTAGCTACATGAAAGATGTGTCCAACGTGTCCATATACTGAGAAACACCTACAGGGCAGACAAGTACAATATTTTCATATACAAAAACCTACCTACTTGGCAGATCAGTCCAACATATCCATGTACAGAGAGCTAGCTACATGGCAGACGAGTCCAAAATGTCCATATACAGAGAATTAGCCACATGGCAAGGTAGTGCAACATTTCCATATACAGAGTTCTAGCTGCAAGGCAGATGAGTCCAACTTGTCTATATACAGAGAGCTAGCTACATTGCAGAGTAATGAAACATTTCCATATACAGAGTTTTAGCTACATAGCAGATGTGTACAACGTGTCCATATACTGAGAGCAGCTACATGGCAGTGTAGTCCACCATGTCCATATTCAGGGTAATAGCTTCATGGCAGATGTGTACAACATGTCCATATACTGAGAGTCACTCACATGGCAGACAAGTCCAATATTTTCATGTACAAAGAGCTACCTACTTGGCAGATCAGTCCAACATATCCATGTACAGAGAGCTAGCTACATGGCAGACGATTGCCAAATGTCCATATACAGAGAAGTAGCTACATGGCAGGGTAGTGCAACATTTCCATATACTGAGTTCCAGCTACATGGCAGATGTGTGAAAGGTATTCATATAATGAGAGTTAGCTCTATGGCAGACATATCCAATATGTTCATATACAGAGACATACCTACTTTGCAGATTAGTGTAACATATACATGTACAGAGAGCTAGCTACATGGCACACAGATGCAAAATTTCCATATACAGAGAATTAAATACATGGCAGGGTAGTACAACATTTCCATATACAGAGTTCTAGCTACAAGACAGATGAGTCCACCTTGTTTATGTAAAGAGAGCTAGGTACATGACAGTGTAGTGCAACATTTCCATATACAGTGTTCTAACTACATGGCAGATGTGTCCAACTGTTCAATATACATCTAGTCACCCGTATGGCAGACAATTCCAATATGTTCATATACAGAGAGCTATCTACTTGGCAGATCAGTCCAACATATTGACGTACAGTGTTCTAGCTACAAGGCTGATGAGTTCAACTTGTCCATATACAGACAGCTAGCTGCATGGCAGTGTAGTGAAACATTTCCATATACTGAATTCTAGCTTCATGGCAGATGTGTCAACGGTGTTCATATATTGAGAGCTAGGTACATGGCAGATATATCCAATACGTTCATATACAGAGATCTTCCTACTTGGCAGATCAGTGTAACATGCCCATGTACAGAGAGCTAGCTACATGGCAAATGAGTCCAAAATGTCCATATACAGAGAGCTAACTACATGCCAGGTTATTGCAATATTTCCATATACAGAGTTCTAGCTACAAGGCAGATGAATCCAACTTGTTTACAAACAGAGATCTGGCTACATGGCATTGTAATGCAACATTTCCATATACAGAGTTCTAGCTACATGGCAGATGTGTCAAACGTGTCCATATACTGAGTGCTAGCTTCATGGTAGACAAGTCCAATATGTTCATATACAGAGAGCTAGCCACATGACAGCGTAGTGCAACATTTCCATATACAGAGTTCTAGGTACAAGGCAGATGAGTCCAACTTGTCTATATACAGAGAGCTACCTACATGTCTTCGCAGTGCAACATTTCCATATAGAGAGTCCAAGCTACATGACAGATGTGCCCAACGTGTCCATACACTGAGAGCCACCTACAGGGCAAACAAATCCATTATGTTCATATAAAGAGAGCTATCTACTTGGCAGATCAGTCCAACATATCCATGTAAAGAGAGCTAACTACATGGCAGATGAGTCCAAAATATCCATATATAAAGAGCTAGCTACATGGCAGATGTGTCCAACGATTCCATATACTAAGAGTGTACTACATTGCAGACAAGTCCTATGTGTTCACATACTGAGAGCTAGCTACATGACAAACAAGTCCAATATGTTCATATACTGAGATCTACCTACTTCACGGATCAATCCAACATATCCACATATAGAGAGCTAGCTATATGTCAGACGAGTCCAAAATGTCCATATACAGAGAGCTAGCCACATGGCAGGGTAGTGCAACATTGCTATGTACAGAGTTCATTGTACAAGGCAGATTATTCCAACTTGTCTATATACAGAGAGCTAGCTACATAGCAGTGTAGTGCAGCATTTCCATATACAGACTACTGGCTACATAGCAGATATGTCCAACATGTACATATACTGAGAGCTAACTACATGGCAGAGTAGTACGACATGTCCATATTCAAGGTACTATCTAAATCGCAAAGGAGTCCAACATGTCCATATACTGAGAGCTAGCTACAAGGCAGACAAGCCCAATAAGTTCATATACAGAGAGCTACCTACTTGGAAGAACAATCCAACACATCCATGTACAGAAAGCTTGTTACATGTCAGACGAATCTAAAATGTCCATATACAGAGAGCTAGCTACATGGAATTGTAGTGCAACATTTCCATATACAGAGTACTAGCTAAATGGTAGATGAGTCCAGCTTGTCTATATACAGAGAACTACCTAGATGACAGAGATGTGCAACATTTCAATATACAGATTTCTAATAACAGGGCAGATGTGTCCAACGTGTCCATACCCTGAGAGCTAGCTACATAGTACACAAGTCCAATATGGTCATATACAGAGAGGTACAAACTTGTCAGATCAATACAACCTATCCATGACAGAGAGCTAGTTACATGACAGACGAGCCCAAAATGTTCATATACAGAGAGCTAGTCACATGGCAGGGTAGTGCAATATTTCCATATATAGAGTTATAGCTACAACGCAGATGAGTCCTTCTTGTCAATATACAGAGAGCTAGCTACATGGCAGAGTAGTACAACATTTCCATATATAGAGTTCTATCTATGTGGCAAATGTGTCTAAAGTGTCCATATACTGAGAGCTAGCTACATTGCAGAGTAGTCCAACATGTCAATATTCAGCGTAGTAGCTACATGGCAGATGTGTCCGTGTCCATATATTAAGAGCCACCTACAGGGCAGACAAGCCCAATATGTTCATATATAGAGAGCTACATACTTG